>NW_007781403.1:0-3014 GCF_000696425.1 Galeopterus variegatus
CCAGTTGAAATGGCAAGAAAAAGTGCTACCTTTTCTGTGTGATGTAGGCACTTCTCATTTTTAGCACATACAGTCACTGCCTTCTCAAATGAAGCTAGTGATGCAGATTAAAAGTGCCACCAAATCCAAGTCCTCAACTGTTTCTCTTCCTATTCAAGGAGGAGTTATTAAGTAGCTATATTGCAAGGCTACTGTTTCTCACATGGAAAGTTTCGTTTCCCTGGAGCAGTAGTGTGTACCTCTCATTAGGAAGTGTGGGTAATAGCTACAAAACTCATCCCCACTGGCAGTGGACTGCCATTTTTCAAATTGGATACTTTGACTGCTTTTTCTGATTCTTGGGCCCATTCTTAGTATTTTCCTCTCCCTCCTACCCTTTAGCACCACCACTATAATGAGAACTTTAAACCACTGTTTTGCAAGGATGGCTCCTGGAAAAATCCCACCGTGTTTTGAGGGTGATTGCTTGGAATGCAGAAGTTATGCTGGATTTATGAAGTTTCAGGACTTCTCAAAAGGCCAAGACGGAATGAAGAAGGGACCACAGGATGCAAAGGTTTGTGGACCATATCTTTATTGAAGATAACATTTGTTCCATCATTTATCAAATGTACTTAGTTCCTTCAGAAATATTTCAATGAAAACTATATTCATATAAAAAGATTAGAAACTATTCAGCATCTTTAGTCCTTTAGCCTAATTTTTAATGGCATCACTGACTGGTTTCTGTTAGATTTCCACTGATTTCATTCTGATCAGTGACATATGAATACATCTTTAGTGGTATAGCCTCTCAGCCTTCAGGGTATAAATGCAGGATATTTGCATAAAAATTATCCCTGTGATGATTCTTTGGGTTTTTTGAAGATTGCTTTTTACTAACAACTTGAACACATAGATTTCCATGGCCTTAAAAACCAATGCCAGTTAAAGTAACTCAATCTTAAATCTTGGCTCTTGGTTTTCCATTCTAATGAGAATTGCTGTGATGGAGGAGCAGTGATTTTAATAAACAAACATTTACTGAGTACCAACTGTGTGCAGGACCTAGCGATGCTGTTCATGTTGCATTGTTTGAGTAGAACGCTATGTGTGCACCGATGCAGGGAACAGAGGCAGGCAGGGTGAACGAAAGCTTGGAAAGTTTTCAAGATTAATTAGTAATAAACAAACATTTACTGAGTACCAACTGTGTGCAGGACCTAGCGATGCTGTTCATGTTGCATTGTTTGAGTAGAACGCTATGTGTGCACTGATGCAGGGAACAGAGGCAGGCAGGGTGAACGAAAGCTTGGAAAGTTTTCAAGATTAATTAGCACGAAGGTGGGGCATTTGGGATATCTGGCACCAGATAGTAATCAACAGCACTAATTATACTCTCATATTAAATCAGTTCTGGTGAATGAGTTGGAGTCGATCAGCCACTACGGTTAAGGACACGGCAGCTGTTATGAGCTTCTCTTTAAAATATGTTTACATGTTCTTATAGCCCATTTATTGGTGAATTCCATTTTATTTTGCTGGATTTTTTTTTTAAGGAAAATGATCCCCTTCCCTCCCTGTTTTTAGTTATAGTAGAAAATTGAAATATCTGAGTAAGATGTGAGACCATAACAACCACCTGGAATGGTACATTCTTAGTCAAGTCACTGCATGGTCAACACTTTATATTTTTAGATTCTTGTAAATAGATGAGGTTACTTGCAGTACTGCACAGGACATGTAAAGGATCTTGAGGCACAAGTTCTAAATAACATCGCTTCACTGTTAGATAGCAGAAGGTCCTATCATGTGTTCTGTTCATTAATATTCCTGTCGGGAAATTAGATGGTATTTGGGACTGAGAAGGCTGGCTGGTGAAAGGAAGAACGGGCATTTTGATTTCCAAGCACATGCAGGCTTCAGCAGCATCTTGCCAGCAGGTTCAGGTGAGCGGCGTGTGAAGGCTGGTGTGGCCTTTCCTTAGTTTAACTGGAGCTGTTTTTCTAGATTCATCAACCTATAATTGGGCGTTAGCCCTTAGGGCACTGAGGAGATATTTGTGCCATTTTTCAGGGAATTTAATTCAATTCCACAAAGCGTTTTGAATGAAAATGATCATGATTAGTGTTCAGCATTCTAGGGTAAGAAATAAAAAAATGAAAAAAGTACATCTCTTTTTTTTTAATGAAAAAAATCTGAGATTAAGTTTTTAGTAAGAGGCCACATATATTCACATGAGATGATGTGTCTTGGAGAATATTCCGTCCTTGGTTTTTCTGTAAATTTGTGGTTAGATCTCGAGTTTGCCAACTCTAGAGGATCAATTGGATTTGGATTAAATTATTTTTGGCAAGAAATAGATGATAGTAACTATATGTACAACAAGTCATAGAATGCTTGGTTGTCTCTTTTATTAGCAGTTACTGAGGATATTTGCCTAAATTCCTTAATTCATTAGAATTTGCCGGGCCGGCCCTTACCATCATTTCTGAAGAATCTTCTTATGGGATACAGAATTCTAGGCAGACAGTTTTTCTTTCAACACTTTAGTAACGTCATTCTATGGTCTTTTGTCCTCCGTGTTTCTGATGAGAAGTCAGGCATCATCTGTATCATTGGGTCCCTGTGATAACATGCCATTGTTCTCTGATGGTTTTAAAGCCTGTATTCATTTTTGGTTTTCAGCTGTTTGACTATGGTATGCCTGTGTGTTTTTATTTTTAACTTTTTTTAATCTTGCTGAAGTTTATTGATCTTCTTGTATTTATTTTGCTTGAGGTTGATGTATTTAATCAAGTTTGGAAAAGTATTGGCCATTATCTCTTTAAATATTTCTGCTATCCCCATTTTTTCTCTTCCCCTTTTTTGGGACTCCAATAACACATATGTTAAACAGTTTAATACTGTTCCTCATATCTCAGATGCTCTATTACACTTTTTCCCATTCTTTTTGGGTTTCTTTTTGTATAGCGTCTTTAGACCTGTATTCAAGTGTACAATTTTTTTCCCTCTGCCATTGCTGTTTTTTTTTT
>NW_007781404.1:0-369 GCF_000696425.1 Galeopterus variegatus
ATCCTTTTATAACTGACTTGATGAGGTTTTCTTTTCTTCAAAATTTTAGGAATTCTCGGGCCGGCCCGGTGGCGCACTGCTATAGTGCGCCGCTTTGGAAGCGTGGCGGTGCTCCCGCCGAGGGTTCGGATCCCACATACAGACCGGTTCCCGCTCACTGGCTGAGCGAGGCGCGGGAACAACAACGAGGGCTGCGATCCCGTTGCCGGTCCCGGTCCGGTACGGGGGCAACACTGAGGGTTGCGATCCATTAACGGACACGAAAAAAGACAAAAAATAAAAAAAAAAAATAAATAAATAAAAATAAAAAAATTTTAGGAATTCTTTAAAAATTATGATTACATGTTAAATTTTACAAAAATCTGTTTC
>NW_007781404.1:2527-3014 GCF_000696425.1 Galeopterus variegatus
AGACACCCTTAATCAGCTTGAGGAAATTCCCTTTTATTCCTAGTTTGTTGAGTGTTTTTATCATGAAATGGTGTTGAATATTATCAAATGCTCTTTCCATGTCTGAGATGACCATGTAGTTTTTGTTCTTTATTCTTTTGTTATGGTGCATTACATTGGTTGATTTTTGTATGTTGAACCATTCCTAGGATAAATTCTACTTGGTCATGGTACATAATCCTTTTTATACGTTGCTGGATTTGGTTTGCTACTATTTTGTCAAGAATTTTTGCATTTATATTTATAAGAGATATTGGTCTGCATTTTTTTTTCTTATGATAGCTTACATTTTTATATCAGAGTAATATTGTAAAAAACTAGTGTAAATTATTTTTTAATGGTACAATTCACCAGTCTGAATTTTCTTTGCTCTGTTCTCTCTTCTGTTTTCTCCCACACATCTCACATCCAAAGGTATAGAATGCATCCATTCCACTTTCCTTTTTTT
>NW_007781405.1:0-1296 GCF_000696425.1 Galeopterus variegatus
AGTGCTTGGTCTGATGAGTTTTCTTAGATCGATGAGCTTGGTCTGATGAGTTTACATAGATCGATGAGCTTGGTCTGATGAGTTTACTTAGGTCGATGAGCTCAGTCCGATGAGTTTACTTAGATCGATGAGCTGACTCTGATGAGTTTTCTTGGGTCGATGTCCTTGGTCTGATGAGTTTAATTAGATCGATATGCTTGGTTTGATGAGCTTACTTAGATCGATGAGCTTGGTCGGATGAGTTTACTTAGATCGGTGATCATGGTCTGATGAGTTTACTTAGATCAATATGTTTAGTCTGATGAGGTTACTTAGATCACTGATCTTGGTCTGATGAGTTTTCTTAGATCGATGAGCTTGGTCTGATGAGTTTACTTAGATTGATGAGATTGGTCTGATGAGTTTATTTGATCGATGATCTTGGTGTGATGAGTTTACTTAGATCGATGATCATGGTCTGATGAGTTTACGTAGATTGATGAGCTTGGTCTGATGAGTTTACTTAGATCGATATGCTTGGTCTGATAAGTTTACTAAGATCGATGACCTTGATCTGATGAGTTTACTTAGATCGATTAGCTCTGTCCGATGTGTTTACTTAGATCGATGAGCTTTGTGAGATGAGTTTACACTGATCGAAGGGTTTGGTCTGATGATTTTACTTTGTTCGATTAGCCTGCTCTGATGAGTTTACTTAGATAGATGAGCTTGGTGTGATGAGTTTACTTAGATCGATAAGCTTGGTCTGATGAGGTTACTTAGATCGATGAGCTTGGTCTGATGAGCTTACTTAGATCGATGCGCTTCATGTGATGAGTTTTATTAGATCGAACATCTTGGTCTGATGAGTTTACTTAGATCGATGAGCTTAGTCTGATGAGTTTACTTAGATCAATGAGCTTGTTCTGATGAGGTTACTTAGATCAATGAGCTCAGTCTGATGAGGTTACTTAGATCAATGAGCTCGGTCTGATGAGTTTACTTAGATCGATGAGCTTAGTCTGATGAGTTTACTTAGATCGATCATCTTGGTATGATGAGATAAGTTAGACGGATGGGCTTGGTCTGATGAGTTTACTTAGATCGATGAGCTTGGTCTCATGATTTTACTTCCATCGAGGAGCTTGATCTGATGAGTTTAATTTGATGGATAAGCATGGTCTGATGAGTTTAATTAGATCGATAAGCTTACTCTGATGTGTTTACTTAGATCGATTGACTTGGTCGGATGAGTTTACTTAGATAGATTAGCTTGCTCTGATGAGTTTACTTAGATCGATGAGCTTGGTCTGATGA
>NW_007781405.1:2165-3014 GCF_000696425.1 Galeopterus variegatus
GCTTGGTCTGATGAGTTTACTTAGATCGATGAGCTTGGCCTGATGATTTTACTTAGATCGATGAGCTTGGCCTGATGAGTTTACTTAGATTGATATGCTTGGTTTGATGAGCTTAATTAGTTCAATGACCTTGGTCTGATGAGTTTAATTAGATCGATGATCATAGTCTGATGAGTTTTCTTAGATCGATATGTTTGTTCTGCTGAGTTTACATAGATCGATGAGCTTGGTCTGATGAGTTTTCTTAGATCGATGAGCTTGGTCTGATGAGTTTACTTAGATCGATTAGTTCTGTCCGATGTGTATACTTAGATCTATGAGTTTGGTCTGATGAGTTTACTTAGATCGATGATCATGGTGTGATGAGTTTACTTAGATCGATATCCTTGGTGTGATGAGTTTGCTAAGATCGATGAGATTGGTCTGATGAGTTTACTTAGATCGATGAGCATGGTCTGATGAGTTTTCTTAAATCGATATGTTTGTTCTGATGAGTTTACTTAGATCAATGAGCTTGGTCTGATGAGTTTTCTTAGATCGATGAGCTTGGTCTGATGAGTTTACTTAGATCGATGAGCCTGGTCTGATGAGTTTACTTAGATCGATGATCATGGTCTGATGAGTTTACTTAGATCGATATCCTTGGTGTGATGAGTTTGCTAAGATCGATGAGATTGTTCTGATGAGTTTACTTAGATCGATTAGCTTGGTCTGATGAGTTTACTCAGATCGATTACCTTGGTCTAATGAGTTTACTTAGATCGATGTGCTTGGTCTGATGAGTTTACTTAGATCGATGTGCTTGGTCTGATGAGTTTACTTAGATCGATGAGCTTGGTCTGATGGGTT
>NW_007781406.1:0-688 GCF_000696425.1 Galeopterus variegatus
GCTATAAAAATATTTTACATTTATTTTCTATTGCAATTAATAATCAGAATTACTAATAACCTCTTCTTTCCCTCTCCTTCTTACTAACCAGCATTTAATTTACTTACAGGTAATATATATGAGTAACTCTCATAAAGGTTAATTTACTTTTTACATACTCTTACCTTCTATTCTTACCTTTAGGTTAATTGCATTATACATATTTTTAATCACATATGACATTTACATAGCATTCTATCATTTTATTGACATAATTAGTGGCATGTATTTATTATTATTGTATACTTATCACTAAAATTTCGGAAAAAATTTCTATGACTTTTTGTTTATCTGAAAATTATTCACATAAAGAGTAAAAGCTTGTCAGAACTGAGTGCTACCTAAATACACAAATGTGCATAACAATGGCTTGAACTTAGAAGTGGCCTGATCTTTTTGTCTGGTGGCTTAAAAACTATTTTTCTTTATCTTTAAAGTCCAATAAATTAATGAAAATAGGTCTTGGTGTTGACTGTTCTATGTGTACTTTTGTAGTAAATGTACGTTTTTTTTTTTTTTTTAGATTTCAGAAAGTATTGTTAAATTACCATTTTTAAAATATGTTTTATTTCATTGCTTGAATTTTCTTCTTTGAGGACCTGAATTATACACACAGTGTATCGTTTTGCATGTCTTCTTTCTCCCATCA
>NW_007781406.1:1899-3014 GCF_000696425.1 Galeopterus variegatus
AATAGTTTTTCTAGTTTCACTGATCAAGACATCTTCTACTATTAATATGAAGTATATAAAAAAAAAAATTCTCTCTTATAGCCACTTTCACACTTTGACATTTGTTTCTGATGGGACCTTAATCCTCATGTCTGAATCTTCTCTTTTTTACAAGTTTTCCTGGTAGGCTCTTTTTTTCAACTTCCAGATTTTTTCCCCATAGTATCTATGTCCTTCTGAAAAAGAGTTTTTGAAATATTTCTGATGTCCAATGTGGTGTCCCCAACTGTCTTCACTTGCCTGGGACTATTTTAGCTGAAAGTCCTGCATCCAGGCAAACCCCTTGGCCAGGGCAAGTCAGGTGGGTTGGTTCCCCTACCCCATGTGTGTTATACTCCAGTACTAGAGTAGCACTAGTCAACTTGATGTCTATTCAACTCTGATAGCCTCACAGCTCCTTAGTGGGTCCTTTCATTTTTCTCTGCACTCCCATGCAAATTTGAGCTTGTGAAGCCTTCTCTAATTTTACTGTTCTTTTTCTCAGATCTGTTTGCTAAGGATTTCATTATGAGTGAGATAGTCTTCTTTTGAAGGTAGTTGTTTATTCATTATAATTGTATTTCAAGATTCTTAGACTCCTCAATTTCCACTTATCTTACTTTGCTAACTCTTCTGAAGCAAAACCTGTGTAGGTTCTGTTTTGGTGGTGATTGTGCCCTGTTCACTCATATATCTTATCATTTGTCTCTTTTTTTTCCTTCTTCTTATTTTTTTCTTCTGTCTTTTTTATTGGTGGATTTGTGTGGACTTTAAAAATCCAATTAAAATATTTTTTCACTCAAAATTTCCAGGAATTATAAATATGTGCTTCTCATGAATATCTTTTTGATAGGTCCTCTACATTTGTATAGCATAGAAATTCCACCCTTATTATGACAATTGGCAATAGAATAAGTTGAAATAACACTGGCATTGAAAGTTTGCATCCATTGATTAATATTTTATTATTATGTATATATTAACATTCAATACTCTTTTCCAAGTGAATAGTGGGAGAAAATGAAATATTAGTTTCCACATATATTTCCAGTGGATTTTGGAATATTTGCATAAACCTAGTTAGGATTCATTACAGA
>NW_007781407.1:0-1854 GCF_000696425.1 Galeopterus variegatus
CAAATGTGTTCAAATTTTGTATACATTGTTGGTGATAGTCCAGCTTTATTTTGAAAAAAAAAATTAATTATGTTTGAAATCAATTAAATACTGCATGTGTCATTGTTTTCAGTGTTCAGAATGTCTTTCAATTATTTCTGTCTTACAATGATTATACCCATAATGCATTCTGATTTACTTCATCTCAGAAAGTGTCATAAAGAAATATATTTCAAAATTTCTTCTCTGGCCTCTATGGAAGTCAGGATTAACAAGAAGTTGTCTATATGCAGGGATGTATGAAAAATGAGACATGTTATGGCTTAGCTTTAACTGGTTCTCAAAGTTTTGCAAACACTGTTGATGACTTTCTTTACTGGATCCATACTCAAGTCTTCATGACCTACTCCTAAGACTCAGTAAGGTCTATAAAACACGACTTGTGTTTCAAATTAAAACTTTATTTCAAATCAAATGATGCCTTGAAGTTTACATTATGAAAATCACTATCTGACTTTAAGCAAGGAGATACTGGAAGTGTTACTCCTAATTTATATGTTACTCATTTTTTGGAGCGTCAATATAATATATTTGAGAGATGTCACAATAATTCTTAATGTCAAGAAAAAGTTTAATTTACTTCAAATAATACATATTTTCATTATTGAGTGATACAAAGATGAACATTAATAAAATGTACTTTTGAATCACCCGTTTTCACAATAAACTTACTTCTCCTATCGGTCTTCTCCTTATCGGTAAGTCATATGTACATCTACTAAGGGGCTTAAACAATGGAGAAAACATTATTTATTATTCTGTAGCCTCCCACTAACATCTTTCAATAAAACACATTGTTCGATTTGCAAGGTAAATCTACTTCTTCAAGTGTCTGCTCTCTAAGCTGTTGGTCTTTAGCAGTTAATACAAAATAAATCTGCTTTCTTATTTATTAATCTTTTATAAGTCAATATTCAAGGACTGTTTATTATAATTTTTTAAAATGTATAATCAGTTTATTTTGTTCTCCACCAAAACTTTATCTCATCCCAAAACTATTGTAATTGTCCTATAGTTTTGTTTTATATTTATGATGAAAATCCAACTCTTTGCCAAATGTGGAATTTGCTTAATTCTCTGATGTCATCATTTTAAATTCAAAATATACTTAAAAATATTTCTAAATAGATGCTCATGTAACTCTCAAGTAGATCGAAAGACAAGACATTAGCATTACCTCAGAAGCCAATCACCAGCCCTTTCCTCCCTCTCCTAGCTATAGCCAAAAGTATGACTATTATCATAATGATGCACGGACTTTTTATATGGATTCAATGAATTTGACTCTATAAAACTACAAATAGATATTCACTCTTTGCAAACTTCAGGTGAAGGATTTCATGCAGTATATATTGCATGTTTATGACTATATAAATGAGCATTGTTAATTTTTAGATTATTTGTGTTGTTTTTTATATTTTTAGTTTGTTCAATTTTGTTCCCATTTAACATTTTGTGGTATAAATATTCCAGATTTTTTCTTTAATTCAGTCTGCTATAATGGACATTTGGGATGTTTCCGCTTTGAGCATACATACCATTGTACTGCATATAAGCACTCATTACAATGGGGTTTATACGTAGAGGTATTTTGCATTTAATTATTTCACAATTTTCAAAGTTGCTGTATCAATTTATACTCCTAATTGCAATGATTGAAAATCCTAATGTTATCATCCACTTCTTCACCATCACTTAGTATTATCAGACACTATGGTCTTTACAAACTTGCTGTATATAGATTATTTTATTATAGCCATAACTTGAACTTTTCCAATTATTGAGGTAAGGCACATTTTAATATATTACTGCTTT
>NW_007781407.1:2810-3014 GCF_000696425.1 Galeopterus variegatus
AGCTTTTACTTACTAAGCCCTTTGATAAGAAGTTTGAATTTTAACTTAGTTAAATATTCTACTTTTCTAATTATTTTGAAATTGTTTAAGACTATTTATCTACTCTTGAGGTCAAAAAACCACTCTTCTATATTTTATTCAAGGATGTTTATTCTTTGTATTTTTCTCTCTGGGTCATTTGCAATTCATTTTCTGTGGATGGCA
>NW_007781408.1:0-3013 GCF_000696425.1 Galeopterus variegatus
AGAAGGTTTTCAATAGGAGATAGTTATGGAAAGTTTTGTGAAAAGTGAATGCCGGAAGAAGGATTTGGAAGAAGAGAGTATTTTCTTCAGGAGACAAGAAAACTGACACTATCTTGTGAGCCAGAAAACTCATGGAAAGTTGGACAGGGTACTCATCCTTTAAGCACCTGCCATGATTTAACCTCACTCTTGTCCACCTGCAAACCGAGTTGCAGTTGGGGAAACCAGAGCTCGGAGCTAGTAAATGTCAGGGTTGGATTTGAACCGAGGAGCAACGCCCCCCAACATTGCTTGGCCACTGTCCTGCACTGTGAGTGTCTGCAGGAGGGAGCCTTGACTTCATGAATGAGGCATTTGAATCTAAGCAGAATGTGTTGTAAGGGTAGAAGCAAAGAAGCAAAACTTCCGGGGACTTGAAATAATATAGTACTTGGGCAGAAATTCTCCCCCCCTCCACATTTCTTTAAAATAATAATTGGAAGAGAGAGAATGGAGAAGAGATGACTGGGTGTCTAGACTGAAAAAGATGTGAGAATTGACATTTTGGCTGAGGCCCTAATAAAATGGATGGAAGACACTGAGTGAGGCACCAGCCTGAGATGCAGATGCTAAAAGCAGTTAGCCTGTGCCCTGGGCATGTCCTCCCAGGATTTGTGGACACAAAGGGTGCAGGAATGTCTTCAGGACCAGATGCGACCATAGCAGAGAAAGGGCTGGCATTCCAGACATTGTCCAAGAGGTCAAAAAAGTGAACAGATTATTCATTGATTGAAGAGGTGGTCTTATGGGCTTATGTACTTTGAGACATTTCAAGTTGTACATTTATGATTTTGGCACTTGTATGTTCAGTGTACGCCAATAAAAATTTATTTTAAGAAAGGAGTGAAGAAGCCTCATCAGAGAGTAGTTAAAAGTATTACTGGTGGATTCCTCACGGCTGCAGAAAGAGTAAGCAAAACATTGGAGGAAAAGACATCAACCACACCAAGGGAATGTCACATGAGTGTCCCCAGCAAAGAGGCGGGTTTCAAAAAAGCCATTGTAGTCTGAAAAGATACTTGATATGATTGCAGTTTTAAAAAATTTGTTGAGACTTGATTTGTGGCCTATCCTGGAGAATGATCCATGTGTGATAAGAATATATATTCTGCAGTTGTTGGATTAAATGTCTGTAAATGTCTGTCAGTTCCATTTCATCTATAGTATAGTTTAAATCAGATGTTTTGTTGCTGATTTTTTGAGAGAAAGAGTCAGTTTTAATACTGGTAGTGCCCAGAAAGTCACAGCCTGCTCTCTTCAGGGTTGCACCTCCCTCTCTGTCCCCTTTCCCATGCTAGAGAAATGAGAAACCTTGGTTATCAAGTTGAGGAAGAGGGACTGGGGAAAGAAGAGGACCGTGATAGCCATGACCCCCTCACTGACTGCAGGTTTTATTTTTATTTGTTTATTTATCTATATATTTTAACAGCAGATTCTCCCTAGGGGAGATTTAGTTCCTAAAACTTTGAATGAAGTTGGAATCTTTTACTAACATGTGTGTTTGGAATTCTAAGTACAAATTAAGACTGTTTTACAGCTCAAATGACTCTAAGACTTTCTCTTACTTAAGAGTGAACAAAAAGTCATGTCTTCAGTGGGATGGAGAAAGCTAGCCCCACTGAGTAAGTTAAGAGACAGTGAGAAAACAAAATAAAACTGCTTTATTCTTACATCCAAGGTGTCCATTTGTTCAATATACTGGTTGCAGTAGTTTGAAAGGAAGGCTCTGTGATAATACTCCAGAGTAGCAAGCAGTAAAAGTTGACCACTGTAAATGCAGTGCTATATACTGCTGAATTCTACTGAGCTTTTAGAGAAGAACTAATACCAATTCTTCTAAAATTCTTCCAAAAAATTAAAGCAGAGAGTATTCTCCCAAACTCATTCCATGAGGCCAGCACCACCCTGATATCAAGATCAGACAAAGACAAAATAAGAAAGAAAACTACGGGCAAATATCCTTGATGAACACAGATACAAAAAATCTCAACAACAACTAGCAAAAAGAATTCAACAGCTTATCAAAAAAGATTATATGTCATGACCAAGTGGATTCAGCCCAGAGATGCAAGGTTGATTCAACACATGCACACCAATAAATCTGATACCCTATGTCAACAAAATGAAGGACAAAAACCATATAATCATCTCAACTGGTGCAGAAAAGCATTTGGTAAAATTCAGCATCCCTTCTTGATAAAAATACTCAACAAATGAAGTATAGAAGGAAAGTGTCTCAACACAATAAAGGTCACATGACAAACCCACAGCTAACATTATCCTGAATGGGGAAAAGTTGAAAGATTTTCCTTTAAGACAGGAACAAAACAAGGATGCCACTTTCACCACTCCTATTTAACATAGTACTGGAAGTTCTAGCCAGAGCAATCAGGCATGAGAAAGAAATAAAGGACATCCAAATTGGAAAAGAGGAAGTTGAATTGTTTCTGTGTGCAGATGACATGATCCTAAATATAGAAAAACCTAGACTCCACCAAAAAACTCTTAGAACTGATAAATGAATTCAGTAAAGTTGCAGGATATAAAATCAATATACAAAAATCAGTAACATTTTTATACTCCAACAATAAACTGAGAAAGAAATCAAGAAAGCTAGCCCATTTACGATAGCTACCCAAAACAAAACAATCAAGCAAACAAAAAAACCTAGGAATAAAATTAACCAAGGACATGAAAGATCTCTACAATGAAAACTACAAAACACTGATGAGAGAAATTAAAGAAGACACACAAAAATGGAAAGACATTCCAAGTTCACGGATTGGAAGAATTAATATTGTCAAAATGACCATAATATCCAAAGGGATCTACAGATTCAATGCAATCCCTATCAAAATATCAATGACATTCTTCACAGAAATAGAAAAAAAAAACCCTAACATTCATATGGAACCACAAAAGACCCCATGTAGCAAAAGCTATCCTGAGTAAAAAGAATAAAGCTGCAGGCATT
>NW_007781409.1:0-1259 GCF_000696425.1 Galeopterus variegatus
AAAAAATGGGCAAAGGACATGAACCAACAATTTACAGAAGAGGAAATACAATGGTTGATAAACATATGAAAAGATATTCATTCTCACTAGAGATCGTAAAAAGGCAAGCTAAAGTAAAATATTTTATTTTTTAACTATCATGATGAATTAAAGATTGATAACAACTAGAATTGCTGAGATCATGGAGAAATGGGATTGCTCGTACACTCCATGTACCCTGGTTAGACTCATCTTTCTGCTTACTCACAGGCCTCTCACGTGCATCTAGAAAGACCCAGAGAAAGATACACAACCATCCTGAAATTCCAATGGCAAATCCGTGGTTATAAATCTCAGATGGACATATAACATGTCCAGAAATCCTACTCTGCTTTCCTATCATGTTCACTATCCCACTTCCCAAAAGCATTATTCGTGTTGTAGTCCTCTTTATTCAAACATTTGATCTTTCCAACCCTAGCCGCCTCCCTTACAGCTAATCTTGCCTGATCTTTCATTGAGAAAAGAAGCAGCAAGACAGTAATTCCTCTTTTTCCTGCCACAGAAATCTACTAATTCATTTGCATCTGTGTCCATACTATCTTTGTTGCCTTATGTCACTATGGATAAAGTGTCCATAGTCCAATCTAAAGCCAATCTTACATTTGTGCTCTAGGTACCACTGCTTGTTTTTTTTAAAGGACTTCAATCTTACATTTCTTATCAATAATTTCTTTCTCTATTGGATCAATCTGATAAGCATCGAATCTAATCTAGCATCATCCACCTTAAATACACACACACATGCATGCAAACACTATCATAAATCTACATTCTCTCCCAGTTAACACCTCAAGTCTTTGTTTCCTTTCTCAGCAAAATGTCCACTCCTATGAATTATCAATTATGCCTTTCTCAGTATGTTAAGCAAAATAAGTCAGGCACAGAAAGAGAAATACCACATGTCCTCACTTATAAGTGTGAGGAAAGAAAGAGAGAAAGAAGGAAAGACCACAAAACATTAAACTTTCAGAAGGAGAGAACAGACCTATAGTTCCCACAGCTGGGAAAGGGAAATGGGGAAAGGGGTTAGAGAATAACTGGTAAGGGACACAAAGAATAACTACAATTTGTAATGATGAACATGCTAATAATATTGATTTGATTATCACATACTGTACACAAATACTGATAGTCAACTCTGTACCCCATAAATATGTATAGTCAATTATGTTTCAATTCAAAAAATAATTTTTTAAAAAAATGCCTTTCTCCACTTT
>NW_007781409.1:1411-3013 GCF_000696425.1 Galeopterus variegatus
TAATTCCTCTTTTTCCTGCCACAGAAATCTACTAATTCATTTGCATCTGTGTCCATACTATTTTTGTTGCCTTATGTCACTATGGATAAAGTGTCCATAGTCCAATCTAAAGCCAATCTTACATTTGTGCTCTAGGTACCACTGCTTGTTTTTTTAAAGGACTTCAATCTTACATTTCTTATCAATAATTTCTTTCTCTATTGGATCAATTTGATAAGCATCGAATCGAATCTAGCATCATCCACCTTAAATACACACACACATGCATGCAAACACTATCATAAACCTACATTCTCTCCCAGTTAACACCTCAAGTCTTTGTTTCCTTTCTCAGCAAAATGTCCACTCCTATGAATTATCAATTATGCCTTTCTCAGTAGGTTAAGCAAAATAAGTCAGGCACAGAAAGAGAAATACCACATGTCCTCACTTATAAGAGTGAGGAAAGAAAGAGAGAAAGAAGGAAAGACCACAAAACATTAAACTTTCAGAAGGAGAGAACAGACCTATAGTTCCCACAGCTGGGAAAGGGAAATGGGGAAAGGGGTTAGAGAATAACTGGTAAGGGACACAAAGAATAACTACAATTTGTAATGATGAACATGCTAATAATATTGATTTGATTATCACATACTGTACACAAATACTAATAGTCAACTCTGTACCCCATAAATATTTATAGTCAATTATGTTTCAATTCAAAAAATAATTTTTTAAAAAAATGCCTTTCTCCACTTTCTCAAATATTACCATCCCCACTCCATGCACTGGGCTTTTATCACTGCCTCTTCACTCAAACTGTTAAACTTGATGTGGCCCGTGAACTCCATGCTGCCAATGGCTTTTCTGCCCTCATCTTATTAGACTTCTCAGCAGCATTCAACAGAGTTCACCTCATCAGCCTATTTCAAATGGTTTCTTCTCTTGAATTCTGTTGCCGCAAAGTGGTTAAATTTTCCTTATTTTGCTGAGTACTGTTGGCGTCCCCTTTTCTGCCTGACATCAATGTGTCAAATGATTCATGACTCCATTCTATGTCCTCCATTCTTCTATGTCTGTACCTTCTCCTAAAGAGCTCTCTTCCTTCTTGTGTCCTTAAATACCATCAATATGCAGGTGACTAGGTTTGCATCTTCATTCTTGACGTTCCCTGAACTCCAGCCTTAAATATCTAAGATCATTCTTGAACCTGCAGATGGGAGCCTAACAGTCATTACAAGACTAATGCAGTCAAAGCAGAATTCTTAATACACCACATCACGTCTGATGCTATTTTTTCTTCATCTTCCCTATTTTGGTTAGTGACACAACTAACCAACCAATTGCTTGGTCCAAAATTCTAGTATCCTTTATTTATCCTTCTCCATTATATCAAAATTAATCAGAAAGTCTTGTCACCTTCATCTCTAAATCATATTCCTAATACACTTCATTTTTTTTCACTTCCCTTCTAATATTCTTAGCAAGCCACGCTATTTTTTTAAAAAGTGGATTATAGTGCATTATTGGTCTCTTCTCTTGACCATCTCTTTCTATCTCTTTCTCTCTCTCTCTTTCTCTCTCTCTCTCTCTCTCTCTCACACACACACACACACACACACA
>NW_007781410.1:0-877 GCF_000696425.1 Galeopterus variegatus
TGAAGGTGAGCCCAACCTCCTGCCAGACTCTGCTGCCTCGCCTGCTGTCGCCTCCATTAGTTTCATATTGTTTTGTCCTCCTTTCCCCTACAGAGCAAGCAGATATTCCTATTTTTTGACATTCCCTGTCAAGGTTTATCCACCGGTGACTTGGAAGAAGATACAAGAATCTTACAATACTTTGTGTCTCAAGGCTTTGAGTTCTTCTGCAGCCAGTCTCTGTCCAGGAATTTTGGTATCTATGGTACGGTATGGGCAGAAGAAGGGAGGGCCTGGGACTGAAGTGTACCACACTCGTGACACAGCAGTTTCTGTCCTCTCTTACCCTCTGGAGGGAGCCAAGGATGCCAGAGGGAGCATGGTGGAGGCAGAAGGGAAGAGTGCTGAGCTAGAAGTTGGGTTCTGTTACTAACACTAGCTACCAAACCAACTCTCATTAAATCACTTCACCCCCTCAGGCCTCTGTTTCCTCAACTGTAAGATGAGAAGGTGGGAATTAGTAGTCTTTCAAGTTCCCTCCTCCTTTACTTTTGCTGTATGAAGAGCCTTTGGCAACTTCCTGGAGCCTGTATAGCACCCTGGCTGGGCTGGGATAAGGACCCCGTAGTTCAACCCTCTCTTCTGCAGGGTTGGAGGTGGAGGTGGGTGAAGGCCCTGGTCATGAAGGGGAGACCGAGGATGAGCCTCTTTCCAATGCTGCAGATGAAGGAGTGGGAATCCTAGTCGTGGTGGCTCTCAGCAACCAGCACCTGCTGTGCGTGCTCTCCCAGCTGATGAGCCTCGCCCAGGCCCTGTGGCTAAACCCTCCGACCACTGGAGCTCGCATCATCACCTCCATCCTCTGCAACCCTGCTCTGCAGGCAGAATGGTGAGGGTA
>NW_007781410.1:2447-3013 GCF_000696425.1 Galeopterus variegatus
ACAGTTTTCTGCCCTTATAGGGCCCCCCAACTCTAGCTGGAGAGACACACCTTATATGGCTGAAAGGAAAAACTTATTTTTCTCTCTACTCTACTTCTCTCAACTCTGACACCACATTGTATGGGTTTTCCTCACAACAATTCAATTCAATTCTCCAGTGGACACCAACTGGATATTCTACAATTCAATACATTCTGACATTATTTACCTGAAGTCAGTCCATAGGCAGCCTCCAGTCTACAGGCCCCTGGAGGTCAGCCTAATATAGCACGTGGGAAGGTCTGGCAAGCCCTCTTTTTCTGGTTTGCAGATGGCCACCTTCTCACTGTGTTCTCACATGGCAGAGAGAGAGAGAGAGGGTGGGCCACAGATCCATTGTATTAAGACTCCATCTTTATGACCTCATTTAACCTTAAACACCTACTAAAGACCCCATCTCCAGAACAGTCAAGTTGGGGATTAGTGCTTCAACATATAATTTGAGGGGGAGGGGGACACAATTTAGCCCACAGCAGATGATATTAACCTGAATTAGACTGTTTAAATCAAGATGATAATTGCAATTC
>NW_007781411.1:0-977 GCF_000696425.1 Galeopterus variegatus
AGAAGTGGTATCCTACCACTTGCAGCAACATGGACAGAACTGGAAACCATCAGGTTAAGTGAAGTAAGTCAGGCACAGAGAGAGAAATACCACATGCTCTCACTCGTATATGGAATCTTACAGCAACAAAAAAGGGGTTCTCATACAAGTATAGAGTAGAATAATGGTTAGCAAAGGCTAGGAGGGGAGGAAGCATAGGGGAGCAAAAGGGATGGACTAAAATTATGCCATCTACCCTAAGTGAATCATTGTGTGGCATATGCATGTATTGAAACAACACACTGTACCCCACAAAAATAAATAAAAATAAAATTGAAAAAAATACATATAGTTCCTTTAAGGAAAAAAATAATTTTCTCAATGTTTCTGTTTAATGATAGCCATCATAAAAGCAAACTCATAAATGTACACAATTATCATGTGTCAATTAAAAAATAAACTTAAATAAACAAAATAATAATAAGAAAAACAATAACAGTACAGATACCAAAATAACTTGGACATTTTTCCAGTATTTATTTTGAATGAACTGGCCCCCCAGAATTGTTCTACAAAGTCATGATTGAGTAAATAATCCTTCTGGTACTACCCTAGTCCATGTGAGGAGCAGCTTGATTGAAAATCAAAACTTGCTGTTCGGAGGGGTTGCCTTTGTGATTCTTGATGTAGCATTCATATTGAACCACTTTTTCCCTCTGTCCACTGTATGTTCGTTACTCAGGTCTATCTCTCCTAGCAGCTGGTGTGTGAGCCTCTCTTGTTACCTTGGTTTCAGCTATTCTGAGAATAACAGTCCATATCATTAAGGTGCCCTAAGGCACCAAATTAATCATATGTAGTACACATCTTATATTTTAATTCAGAGCACTCCAAATTTAGATTTAAAATGTTATAAAAATCTATTTAGCCATAATTCACAAAACTTGGTAATTAGCAAACAATACTTTTAAAATTTTTTACAATAAAGCCAATTTATT
>NW_007781411.1:2197-3013 GCF_000696425.1 Galeopterus variegatus
TTTTTTCCTCAGTCATGCATGATGCCTTCATAAATTTTAAGTGGTATTTCAAGAACTGCCTCATTTGAACGCATCAATTTCTAGTAATTCAGAAAAGTCACGGATACTTCACTCCTCCAGACTCTTTTCTGTAAGATTATATGAACCCTCCAGCCCATGTATGGTACAGACATTTTTTTGATAAATACGTATTGGCTTCCTACTATGAAACAACTGGATGCAGAGTGGAGAAAAGAAAAGAATCCTGCTGTCATGAAGCTCACAGTTTAGTGGAGGAGGTAAACTATAAATATGTAAACAAATAAATAAAATTGGCTCATGTGGTAAGTGATATAAAGAACATCTCTGGATGTCAACCTAGAGGAAAAAAAGAAGGGAGTAGGGTTAAGGTGGGAACTTCTGACAATAGGATATAGTCTAGAAGGGTCCCAGCAAAAAGGTAAATTTCTGGCTGGGCCTTCAAAGACAAAAATGGACACACCCAGAAAAAAATACAGCAGAAAAGAACATTCCAGGCAAGGGAAACAACCTAAGCAAAAGTTCTAAAGCAACAAGAACTGGGCTTAGGCAAGGCACTGAAAGAACGTGAGGTTGACATCTTCTCAGGGGTGAGAAGGAGAAAGCGGCAAGATAAGAGCTTGGGGACATGATCAAGGATCAAATCATGAAGAAATTTACAGTGTATAATAAGAAATTTGGACATGTTTTAATTGCAATGGGAAACCATTGAAGAGTTTTAAACAGTAAATCTTTATTAAATGGAGAATTGATTGAAACAGATAAGAATGGAAAGAGGGAAACAAGATTGGTTTTTTT
>NW_007781412.1:0-3013 GCF_000696425.1 Galeopterus variegatus
CAAAAAAAAAAAAAAAAAAAAAAAGAGCTTGAGCATTCCGCTGTGACGACTGGTTTCTGGAACCCGGAAAGCTTCCTGTCTCTAGGGTATGTGCTCCATGGGAGTGACAGTGTTCGAGTGACAGGCCAGTTCTGAACAAATCAAAACAATGGCTAAGTGAAGGATTCCAGGCTCTGTCTGTCTGTCCTGGGGGTAACTTCTGATGTAGGATTGTCTTGAGCACAGGGATTCTTCACCCAGCAACTTCTTTAAGGATAGGAGGCTGCAGCATGGCCTCATGGCCATAGGCTGACTCTGCGTCCCTGTGGGGGTCCTCCAGCTCGTGCAGGGATGGCAACCAAAAGCTGGTGAGATATACAGGCAATACCTTCAGCACCGAGAGGGCTTACTGCCTGAAAGGTCAGCGCCCAGCCAATGAGAGCGGATTAATAATGCACTCTGCAGAAGGTCGAGGGCAGCTGCACAGAGCAACACAGGAGGTCCCTCCTGCTGGCCCTCTCTCCACTGATAGGAGCGTGGCTCCAGGAGTCCCATGTTACAGCCCCTTGGGCAGAGGGAGCCTCTTTACATTTTGAATTCTACCTTGAGTGTCTAGAATTTAAATGCTGGTCATCATTTTCAGGGATTTAAAAAAAAAAGAAAAATCACACTTCAGGAAAAGGACTCAGACATCTACAAACCAGCCTTGGGAATTCCCAGTATCTATGTGGCTACGAAGAATTACATACTCATAAAAAGATGCCATAACCTGAATCACATGGATTCAGAGCAGCTTTGTCTCCCCATCAAATCACAACTAAGCCAGGCAAAGTTGGGGTCTCTGTCCCTGCCAGCTTTGAGTGGGGGAGTTAGGTCCAGTCTTCATGGCTCTGCCAAGCCCATCGGTAACCCTGGAGCTAAATAAAACAGCAGCGAATGAGACGTCCTCAGTCCATGGCGCCCGCAACCAGACCCCAGGCTCCCTGGCACCTCCTACCCAGCGAAGAGCCCTGCTCCCTGCTGGCACCTCTTCCTCCTCTTCCTCTCCCAGGACCGGACAGAAAGGTCCAGGGCGTGGGATGCAGTGGCCTTTCACGTCCCCTTCCTCAGCAACCACTGGGCTTGGCTGAGGGGGCTGGGCTGGGAGGCTGTACAATTGCATCACTGGAATGCACTTGGCCCCTCCGCCATAGCCTGGAACAGTGTCCCCGCATGACCCACCTAGTGGCAGCTCTCTAGAGTTCTGTGTCTCCTGGAGGCACCGTCCCCTCAGTTAACATAAAAGCTGACATTTATTGAATGGTCCATGTGTCAGGCCCTGGGCTAAGGTCTTCTGTGCCTAATCTCAGTGAATCCTCCCCACAACCTCACCAGAGAACCTGTTGTCATCCCTGCCTGTTCTACAAATGGAGAAACTGAGGCTCGAAGAGGTCACCTAGCACACCCAGAATGTCCCAGCTCATAGGCAGAAGAGCAAGGTCTGAACCCGAAGCTAAACGCCTTGCTGGTCTACACAGCTTCCCATCCTCAGGGCTCTGGTGCACCCAGCCCCCTGTTTCTGGAGTAGTTAAATTGAGCAGTTCTCCAGGCCTCTGCCTACTCAGGGCTGGGTGTCAATTTCTCCTTGCCTTCAGCAAGCTTCTTTGCAAGCCAGAGCTACTGAGTAGCAGTATGTGGGGCCACTCCTGCCATTCTAGAGGACCGTGCTCTTGGAGGGTGGTCTGATATGATCAAAGTTCCAGGGACCTCAACAGTACTGTGCAAACATTGAGCAGAACTTGGGAGGTGGCAGCTAGCCCACATCTGATTTCTGTGTAGTTTCTTGGGCCCCTTAGTCTTTTCAGTCGCAGGAAGGAAAGGCAGAAGGGAAGCTTATGAGATGGGCCACCCGCCTAGGCCTGCACCCTAAAGCTGTCTGCCTTCATTGCCCTGCTCTGGGAAGGGGCTGCTCCCCTCCCCTCTGCAGGCCACCTGGGCTTCCTGCCCCTCACCTGAGAGTCAGAGATTTCTGAGGGCTTCTCAGTCAGGCTGCTGCTCTCTGCTGGGATGAGGTCATTATACTTGGTGACATCCTCATCAGAGTAGTGGAGGCTGCCCGGGCTGGGCCGGGGGGGAGACCTAGAGAGAGTTGGGGGAGTGGGGCTGAAAGGTGGCGTCACACAGAGCAGCCTCCCTGGCCGGGGAGACCCCAATGAGTCCTGGAGGAGCACAGGCCCATGGGTCCCCTCTGTTTTTGGTCCCTCCTTCTCCCCAGGTCTGCTTTCCATAGGCCTGGGCCTTGCAGAGAGGGGCCTGGAGAAGGAGGAAAGAGGTGGCGTCACACAGAGCAGCCTCCCTGGCCGGGGAGACCCCAATGAGTCCTGGAGGAGCACAGGCCCATGGGTCCCTCCGTTTTTGGTCCCTCCTCCTCCCCAGGTCTGCTTTCCATAGGCCTGGGCCTTGCAGAGAGGGGCCTGGAGAAGGAGGAAAGAAATGGGGTTCTAAGCTACTGCTGCCTTGGCCACATGCTGGCTGAATGGGAGGGGGCATTGCCACCATGGCTGGGTTCAGGTCCCCGGAGCCTGGGACAGGTTGGGTGAAAACGGGATTTCTGTACATACGCAGTGGTGCAGGGACATGTAGGGGCCTCGGTGTGTGTGCACTGTGGGTGGGAGAGGCAGGGAGGGGCAGGGGCAGGTGAGGCCACCAGTGCAATTTCCCCTTGTCACATGTGGCAAGGCCCTGGAGCCAGGCTGGCGGGGCTGCCGTGGCCATGCAGGCCCCAGCTTGGCCTGCCACTGTGGCCTCAAACAGCTCTTTATTTGGCAGGCTGGGTTTGGCGGGGGATGAGAGCTGGCCTTGCCGGCCTGCGAGCCCCTCCCTCTGTCCTCCTGATGAACACACACATCGCTTCGTCCCTCCAAGACGGAGACAGAGAGGAGCTTTGTGAGGGCCCCCTGAGAGAGGCTTGACTCCCCCTGCTTACTGTCGCCCCCTCCGGTGAGCTGGGAATGTGAACAGGGCTGGGGCGGAGGCAGGAGCCTCTCCAGCTACA
>NW_007781413.1:0-838 GCF_000696425.1 Galeopterus variegatus
GGGGGGAACTTTTTTTGCAGAACTATACTTCATCATGGGTTAATTTATAACGCCTTTTGGAAAATCAATCTTATTTGATATGTTATCCATATTTGGCATAGTATTTTCATTTTGTTTTCTTTTTTAAATATTGTCTTCAAAATAATTTTTAAAATAAATTTTCATGTCTTTTACATATATAATATATTTTATGAGAGGTTCTTTTCTGTGTTAACTATCTATTAACCACAAAATGTTTTGAACCCTTTACATCTTACTTATCTTTTAAGTTTATTATAGTTTTTCATCATCTTTGCATGTACCGTGTTTTTTTTTTTTTTTTTACCTTTCTGTTCAATGACACTGTTCTTCATGAAAATAACAGCAGTTACTATTTATTTATTCATTAAGTATTGATGGATTTATGAAATGGCTTTTAAGTTCTAGATTGGTGGTTTTTAATCTTGGGTCTTCTTACAAGCAAATAATGAGCTTTTCAAAAAGGCCTAAGTTAATCTCACAGATATTCTGATTTAATTGATTTATTACGTGTCTTGGTGCTATGGTCTGAATATTCCCCAAAATTTAAGTGTTGAAACTTAAACCCCATTGTGGTGACATTAAGATGAAGGACCTTCTGGGAGGTGACTAAGTTATGAAGGGAGAGCCCTCATGAATGTATTAGTGCCTTATGAAAGGGTTGGAGGGAACTAGCCCTTTTTGCCTTTCCATTCCCTCCACCTGAGGACACCTAAAGTGGGTCCTAATCAGACACCAAACCTGCCTATGCCTTGATCTTGGACTTTCCAGCCTCCAGAACTATGAGAAAATAAACTTCTGGGTTTTTTTTTTTTTTTTG
>NW_007781413.1:2778-3013 GCF_000696425.1 Galeopterus variegatus
TTGGGGACCTGAACATTGCCCTCTCAGCACTGGACAGATCATCTAGGCAACGAATCAATAGGGAAACAAAGGATTTAAACTACACTCTAGACCAATTTGTCTTGGTGGATATATATCGAACATTTCACCCAATAACCAGAGCTTATACATTCTTCTCATCAGCACTTGGAACATTCTCCAAGATAGATCACATAATAGGTTACAAATCAAGTATCAACAAACTTAAAAAAAAAAA
>NW_007781414.1:0-430 GCF_000696425.1 Galeopterus variegatus
CGGAGGCACCACTGTGTCCTCATGAGATGAGAATAACACGGGCTTTGCTGACCCCACAACACTGGATCCATTTTTAGCTTTTAGTTTATTTCATGACAGTTTTAGTTTTCTTGGAACTGAGAAATACCACATATATGACTACTTATTTTTAAAGAAAATGATGATAATATAACAAATAGGAAGTGTCACTACTAAGTTGCTATTAATGATCATACAAGGTCACTTTTTTTCCAATGTCCTTTTTCACTGAGCAAGCACTAAATGCTTGAGGACAGCATATTTATTTCTGAAGAAGTATGTCATTCCAATTAGCAGGGGTCTGGAAAGACTGAGAGAGAAAATGATCAGAAAAATGTAAGTATATTTTGTTTTTTAATCTTCTGAAATATGGACTATTGTATGTTCAAATGGTAAACTTAAAAAAAAAAAA
>NW_007781414.1:2581-3013 GCF_000696425.1 Galeopterus variegatus
CTAACCCTTGAAGGCCCCATAAGACAGACCATATTAAGATCAACAGAAATCGTTGAAGAGAATGTGCCTAAGATAATGAAATGGAAGTTCTGGTAGTTATTAGGAAGTCTACCTTTGGCCAGAAGATGGCCCTTCCCCAGGATATATTTGGCCAAAAAGCTTTTGATTGCTTGGAACTGCTACTTAAAATTCCAAGTATCTGGGTATAAATTAGAGGCACTAAAGACTTAGCTGATATTGACAAGTTCAGAGAGATAACTAACATATATTCCATTTAAATTATTTTCCAAAAGGCAGTAACTATGCATTTGTGAAGTCTTTGTGAAATGTGCAAAGAAATATTTAATCAATGCTTTGCATGATAGTGGTGATGGGGGGTGAGGATTACAATGAGAGTGCAGATAATTATGAAGAAGAACATAATTCTTCTCC
>NW_007781415.1:0-3013 GCF_000696425.1 Galeopterus variegatus
TAACATAATCAAGAGCCTTTACTATATATCAGTGGAAATGTCCAATATGCAATCAAAATTACTATGTATATGAAAATGCATAAAGAAAGTGATTGGTAACCAAGAAATAAAAGACAACAGAAACAGGACAAAAGTTAGTCCTGATACTGAAGTTAGCAGGACATAGCAACTTCAAAAAATTATAATCATTATGTTAAAAAAATACAGGACAATAGAAAATGAATGGACATTCTAAAATAGTAAAATAAAGAATATGAAATTAAGAGCTCATTTGATGGGTTTAATAGCAGACTGGAAGTGACCAAAGATAGTATCACTAAATTTGAGCAAAAATATCAAATCTGAAATTCAAAGGAAAAAAAAGCAGAGAATAAGAAACGTAGGACATGCTCAAAAGGCCTCATGTATGTCCAGTTGGAATCCAAGAAAGAGAGGAAAGAAAAGGAAAATAAAAGAGAAATCCTATTGTTGGAAATAAAAATCATATATAAATCTCCTGAAAAATAAAGCCTCAAATTTAAGATAGTCAGCTAGTCCCAAGAAGAATTAATTCCCAAAAAAAAAAAAAAAAAAAAAAAAAAAAACAATATAAATATAAAATATAAATAATGAGGAGGTGAATCAAAGTAACAACTAACAGAAAAACACAATGACATCTTTGAAACAAAGAAAGAAAATGCCAGATTAATTCTATATCCAGCACAATTAATGTTCAAAAATATATATTTCCAGAAAAGAAAACTTAGAAGAATTTGTTATCTACAGACCTGAAAAAAATATTAAAAAGACTTTGTTAATGAGAAGGAAAATTATTTCAGAGTAAACAAAGCAATAAAAAGCACTAGACATGGTTAATAAGGGAGTAAATGTAAATCAATATTGACTGTTTAAAAGAACAATAAAAATAATATTAATTGAACACGTCTAAAATTAAAATATAAGACAAAGGACAGGATGGGGTAAATAGAAGAAACAGTTATAAAGGTTTTTTTATATATTTTGGAAAGTGAAAGAGGTACTAATTGACTATGTGAGAGACTATATATAATAAATTACTAAATTTCATCTCACTAAAAAAAACTGAGTGCTTTATTTTATATATATATATGTGGAGATAAAGAGCCAGAGAGACTGATGATAAAAGGAAGTGTATGTGTGTGCATCGCATTAGTTTGTTTGTTGTAGATTTTTAAAATATGTCCACAATACCATTACCTCACATAATGGTATTGTGAATATATTTTTTATTGAGTCTTTAGATGTACAAACTGAAATACATATACATAAAACATGTGAGATTTTGTCAAAATAGATAGGTGCATGATGATGACTTGAGCTGGGTGGTAAGGACTTGGGGTACATTGTCTTTTCTAATTTTGTGTAAGGAATTAATCTTTTCTATGGAAATTTGAAAAATGGCATCTTGCATTATATTCATAACACACATAGTACTTTCTAAAGGTACATCGCTTTCTCTCTACCTCTATCTCTAATATCTTATCCATGCACTCTCATTTATGAATATCTATCTCTCCTGCCCACTATATCACTCTGCCTTTTCCAATGGATATCTAGCTTGTCTCAGAGTTTTCCACTTTCCCCTCACTCTCGCTACTCTAATCCATAAAATAGAATGCCAAGAAGGAACTAGAGGAGGCAGAAACCCTCTTGGAAGGGAAAAGAAGGAAGGGGCAAAGAATTCTTTGAGGGGAAAGAGAAGAGGCTGGGATTGTTCATTGTTCATTTGTTCTTACCATTCTTATCTTTTCTTAAATGTTGTTTTCTTTTTTTAAATTCAAGATATTTTAACATTTACTTGTACATATTTGTGAGGCACAATGTGTTGTTTCAATACATGTATATACTGCACATTGATTGCTTCACTCAGGGTAGGAAGCATAGCTTTGTATCCCTTACTCCACCACTTCTCCTTCCCCCACCCTGTTCTTACCAATTTTTTGAATGTATCTCACATAATTCTCTGGTTTGCTATGATATTATTGATCTCACATGAAAAATGGATAACATGGAATCTGGGGAGTAGCAGATGCTTAACTGCTGGTATCCTCCCTTTCACTCTGTTTGTAGTATACTCTCACATTGTACTCCTATGTTGTTTTATCATGTACAACAATATAAATATAAAATATAAATAATGAGGAGGTGAATCAAAGTAACAACTAACAGAAAAACACACCTTAACTGTGAGTCCTTTATAGACGATTAAGACCCTGCACAAAAGGAATTAGATAAGTGAGTAGTAAGAGAAAGCATGCACACACCCCACGTGCTGACTAATGAATCTGACCAGGCTATCACCCCCACTTCCTTAACACCAAGCTATTTCTCCTTCCCCCCAAAATATTGTGAAATGCAGCAATTCTTTATTTTCCCTTTTATAGTTCTGTCTGACGTCAGTCTGAAAGGATTTACAAAGGGTTTTCTCTTAGCAACTTGGAAGTAAAGGAAATACTATTATCAATAGAGAGTAAAATGGTAAAGGTAACCTAGCACCAAAATATTTTGCCTACAAAAAATAAATTGCATACAATAGTAAATTCTAAAGCAAATAAAAATAAGTTAGGAATTTAAAGATGTTACTATTATTTATATACGTGCACTCTTTTTGCCAAATGTAAATATAACAGGAGTCTCAGCTTGATCTCTATTGGGCGTTCTCCACTGAAATTCAAACACAGCTGACTATACAAGTCTGCTCACCAGGAGTTTCTTTGAGTAAAATTAAACAACTTTCTGGGAACATTGGAACAGAGTTAAGTAAACAAATGTTTCTAAAAGCAATGCCTCTGTCCTTGAAAAAGAAATTGTATTCCAATAACAACACACGGGTTTTTTATACATATTTCTTATAATTCTTCATGGAGTCATATCTAAACTCTTGCAGAACGAGTGTGCTGAGCATGAAAAGATACATGGTTCATTTCTTTGAAATTTTTCTCAAGACATTGAGAACTAAAACAATCCTCTTAATAGGGTGTATCTCTGTTTAAGA
>NW_007781416.1:0-1027 GCF_000696425.1 Galeopterus variegatus
GACTTGCCAGCATCTTCTAGCAGTGGTGACTATCACAAAGAAGATATCTTTAGTGTAATAGACACTTGTCAAATACAAGAAAAGAAAACAAGCATCACTTAAAATTTCCCATCTTATTGTTAAATCTCTTTTCAGTTCTGGTTTCTATTTTGTGTTAATTGAATCTAGTATTCAGGGTCTAATGACATGAATACCAGATAAGATAATACTTAGATGAAAATACTCATGCTTTGCAAAGACACACCACAATATATTCACTCAGAAGAGAACTCCCTGTGCAAAATCAATTTATTCACAAATTTGTACAAATAAAATCACTGTTTGAGAATCGCTAGGGAGAACTAACAGGTTAATGTTAACTGTTCCTTTTTTTGGTTTATCATTTAGTGACCTTGTACAGGAGAATAATGAATTTTTGAGACATATCCACATCAAAATCAGTATATTGATTAAAATCACATAAATGATGAGTTTGGTCATTGTTAGCTGCCACTTTTCAGTTTAGCTGGCTAATATCAGCGTCAGACTTTTTCATAAGCATTCTGTATCTTAGAGATCAATGTGGCTGTGTTTATTTTCAAAGACCCTCTAGTTGGCGAGCAGACACATGACCTCTAAGAAGTTAAATTTATAGAATGTGAAGTTAAGATAAAGAGTATTTATCTGTACGTTTATTCAAAAAGTAGAATGTAAAAATCTGTTTTAATATCTTAAACCATGCCTATCCTTAAGAAGCATCCCTCTTCATACATTTTTATTTAAGCTTTTCTGCTTGTGTGTTGGCAAAATAAGTCTTTTTAGAGTTGTACGTGATTGTCCTATGGACATTCTGTCCAGTGAGATCTCCTCCTTTCATCATTTATACTTAGGCATAAGCCACAGTCCCCTTCCTGTCTCTCACATGAATATCAGAATCTCCTAATCCAAATGAAACTTCCCCTGATTAGTGGCAAGTGCTCTTTGAACGAGATGTTCTGATGATCTCCAATCCTAAAATTTCCTGTTAAAAAGACTGTGTAAAAATACT
>NW_007781416.1:2386-3013 GCF_000696425.1 Galeopterus variegatus
TTCGAGAAGACCCCCTAGTCCTAGGAAAGTTGGATGGATTCAAAAGGAGGGAAAGTAGAGATTGACTTGAGACAAAACTGAATCTTTTTCTTGATTATTGAGCTCACATAACCAAGGTAGGAAAAAGGGGAGGGATTCAGAGCAAGGACAGAAAAGTAGAGTTCCCCAATATCATGGCTCTCCGGCACAGGAACATAATAAATGTGGGAGAAAACGATTGGTGAGGGGCTCCACAGAAACCATAGTTTTGATGGGTACCATATTTTCCAAAGCAATGATACGTATCAAATTTAATTCAGCACCATAACATCCCTCATTCTGAAACTTTGCTGCCAGTAATAAGGAAAACGACACCACTTATGAAAGAAAAGACTCAGCAGCCGTATTTTCAGAACTCTGAAACGGCATATTCCTTTCCCTGGGTGAGTGGTGCTCTCATTCAAAGGCATTGCAAATATCTGTGCTTCCTTTGGAAAGGAAGCGCCATGAAAGAAAACACATTTTCACCAATCACAGAGCAAACATCAAGAACTGTCAGGTGACTTCTTCTCATAAAGCTTTTAAGCCTAGTATCATTTTATTTTTACAACACAGGGTTTTAGCAACTCAGGAGGCTTTTTTTTTTTT
>NW_007781417.1:0-703 GCF_000696425.1 Galeopterus variegatus
CTAAAACTGATCTCTCTGTAAGTACTGTTCCTGGTAGGATTACAGCCATTAAAAGTAATAAGTCCATAAATGTTACTCGGGTAATTCCAAATAAAGCAGTCCCACCTTCTTCTTTGCACTGCTCTTCTTCCTAGGTAAACCACACGATTCCATAGAGTTGTATATTCTTACACCATCTTGTCCCCTGGACACCCAAAGAATACCTTCACCCAGATTTTCAAACTTAGGACCAGAGAGTATGTCAAGAAAGTTTCAAGTGGTTATAACTAATATGACATTCAGTGGCTAGCCAGGAGGAAACATACGTCTGGAGAGAGGAATGATGCTTGTCCAGCCAGAAGAGGCAGAGAAGAGAGGAAGAATCCTGACTATGTCTGAGTGTCAAGCTCCATATGTTCTCAGACCCACCTAAGCTGTACCCCTCTCCTTCTTGCACCTTTTTTTGGAGTCCATTAAATTATCCCTTTTGGCTTAAGCTAACTTGAAGTGGGTTTCCATCATCTGTAATCAACAAAAATCCTAACAACTACAACTAGGTTACTAAGTGACTACCCTCACTGAAAAGTACTTTCTGCTTCTATATGCTAACAGCTTTAAAAATATAGGTTCAAAACTGTCTTCTTTCTCAAAAGAAAACAGCATTGCCTTCTATAACTTTTAGTTTATTTATTTCTGTGTCCTTCAGGAAAGCTGTATGTAAAGA
>NW_007781417.1:2653-3013 GCF_000696425.1 Galeopterus variegatus
AAAAAAAAAAAAAATCTAATAGTTAATATTGAAGTGCATCATATACAGCAAAAAGTTTTAGTCTGTTTCTGGTGAAATATATGAAGACCCCTGCATTTTGTATAATTCCAAAAGGCACCTTCCATAATGTAGCAGCTCTGCAGTAATATACACATATGTATGTGTTATCTGTCATTCTATAAAAATTTCTCATTGTGGATCATAGTCAAAACACATGGGCAAACATCAATATTTTATTTAGAATCCTGCTTTCAAAGCCCACTATCACCACTTATTCTGCATTTCAAAGTCTTCATTTGTAGGGCCGGCCCGTGGCTCACTCGGGAGAGTGCAGTGCTGATAACACCAAGGCTGCGGGTT
>NW_007781418.1:0-1457 GCF_000696425.1 Galeopterus variegatus
TTCTTAAACAACCAGCTGTCGATTAAGTAAAGAAAACCTTCTTTTTTATTGACACACATGCTCTCAACTAAATCAAATGTTTACTTGTGAAAATGACCAAGTATCTACTAAGGTGGTTTGATTTTCTTTTTTTAAATGGGAGGAAAAAAGTCACTTGAGAAGAATACAAAATTATTTGTATAAAGAACACATATCTATTAAATTTTGAAAAATCAACATCAAGTTTTCATAATCATTATAAATTATTAATTCATTTTGCACAGGATAAATTGTAAAATACATTGAAAAGAAAATGTGAAGGCGCATAATTGTACCTGGGAAAGTAAGTTAGATAAGATACCTTATCAAAAAAACTGTGGTAAATTGGACAATAGACAGTTTCAACATAACTTATTTTGACCATAAAACTAAATACACATTTATTATTAGAATAGCACTTTGGAATTACTGTTCATTGTATTGATCAAATGCAACAGTTTCTAAAATTAGAAGCCCACCAAAAGCAGGCTTTAGTAGGCCACTTCTGAACTTTTGGAGACAGAGCAGAGGGAGACATCACTTTTGGATTCAAAGCAGTGGCACATTCATTTATAACCTCTGCTACCACTTACAGCTAGAGCTCAGAGTGCCCCACATTGGGGTAGCATCAGTGCATGCACATGGTGATCATCTGGTCTGAAGTCAGTATGAAATAGGCTAGTTATACAAAAGTAAAAAACAAAAAATGTTTTACAGCTTTACATAAGTGTAATAGAATAGAAAAACAAATTTTATAAAAGTTTTATTTTAAAATTAAAAAAACATTTAATTAAATATCCTTTTAATAGCATAAAATAAGCCTATGCTCATGTGTGTGATGAAGGAGAAGGTGCACAACGAGGCATGCATGAGTGTTTGTATCTCCTTAGCCAACACACACGTGAGTGTACATGTCTACATGGAATACAATAAAATGCTGACCATAAGTTATATTAGAAGAATATGTTTCATATATATACATTTAATATTCTTTAAATACATTGTAAATTGTAGTTGGAATTAAAAATGACAATAATAATTATTGTGATTATTTTTGATACTATAGATTAAAAAAAGGCCTAAATTGATGTTTAACATTATTAGTGGAGCAGCCATCAATTAGAAAAATGCTATTCTGATTTTCATAAGTTAAGAAATTAATATTTAATATTTTCTTTACAATATGATGATTAGCCATTGTCATTTGTTATAACTTGAGCTGCTTGAATGAGCAAGTTTAGAAATGAACAAAAATACTCAAATTTATATTTCTCATGTAATTTAGGTTTAGATGCATGAGAAATATTCATCAAATCCTAGTTTGTACATTGAGCACATTTTAACAGTAGAATGCTTAATTATGTGTTAACCCCTCCAGTGCCTTGGTGTGTGTATGTGTGTGTGTGTGTGTGAGTGTGTGTGTGTGTGTGTGTGTGTGT
>NW_007781418.1:2808-3013 GCF_000696425.1 Galeopterus variegatus
TAATTTAGAATTACTGCTAAAAATGAGCAGTGTGGAGAAGCTTTAAAAGCACAAGGATGATGTTGTGCTTAGCATTTCAAGGTAAGTGTAGATATTTCAATATTATTAATATTAGTAAACATTTTGCTACCATTAATACTGCTGTTTTCATGCACTCTCCTTGAAGAATTGCTTCATTCATACCTCTAAAACCATTGTTTATAAT
>NW_007781419.1:0-750 GCF_000696425.1 Galeopterus variegatus
AGGGGTAGGACAATGTGGAATGGCCATAAACTGGTGCATGAGAGGTACTTCAAGAAGAATAGAAGGTACAGTGGAGGTGACCTTTGGTTTGAATGGAATTCCTCCCACTCCTACAACAGAAATGAAGGCATCAAAAAGTTGGCCTGAAAATTCTGGAAGCACCGAATATGTGTGGTCCCCATATCTAGTAAGAAAGAAATGAGCTTACCTGCAACCATAACTGTTGCCAGGGATTCAGAAATGGTGATAAGCATGGCAGCAGGGATTGTAAGCCCTGGGCCCCATCAGTCATCAGTTGCAGTCTTCAGCAGCTTGTCCCAGCAAGTCAGATAGTTCCAAACCAGGCTCAGTAAGGGTTTTTGGAAGAACTGAAGAAGATCCAGTCACCCTTTTACTACAGTAGACTCTCCAATGCCCCTTCTCAATACACAGGGGACAGGGCCCTGGTGGGGGCCTCAGGTTTTGACAGACACTTGCCTGCTGCCCTGGGTTACTGCACTTGCAGCAGTTACCTGGGGGAGCAATGGGAGGCTTAGCCTGAGCCTGGCCTTGATGTGTTCACAGTTTCTGATTTTCCTGGATAGCAGTAGCCAGTAACTGGTATTTGATTTGGTCGTGGTTTCATTTTTGGGGGTTTTATATTCCTCCTCTCTGTTTTGGGGTTAAGGTTGGTATATTATATTACAGCCATGGTACAGTGAGACATAAAAAGTGCAGGGTTTTCATTAGGTTCCTGAATAACTTCCTTGA
>NW_007781419.1:2607-3013 GCF_000696425.1 Galeopterus variegatus
AAAAAATAAAAAATAAAAATTATAATTGAAGCAGGATTATGATTCATAGCATGTACATAAGACATACATCTCTAAAAATCTTATACAATTTTGGAACACATATTCCTAACATCTCAGTATTGATAATGCTTCCCATATGGTCTAATTTATCAAATAAGCCAATTAGTTTTGATACATCATATATATATCTCCTTTGAGAAGCTCCAGGGCCCTTGGGAACTTTCAAAGATAGTTCAAGTCAAAAGGTTAAGTTTTGAGAATTTGGTTTTGGAAAGTTTGTCAAATAACAAAGGCTTAAAACACTTAGTTAAATAAGATCACAAATCACTATAAAAATAAAACCAATGGCCGGCCCGGTGGCGCACTGGATAAGTGCGCCGCTTGGGAAGCGTGGCGGCGCTCCCAC
>NW_007781420.1:0-3013 GCF_000696425.1 Galeopterus variegatus
GTCTGTATGTGGGATCCGAACCCTCGGCGGGAGCGCTGCCGCGCTTCACAAGCGGCGCACTGTAGCAGTGCGCCACTGGGCCGGCCCATAAATTTTTAAATTCTACTTAATTTTAATTAATTTAAATAGCTACATGTGGCTAGTGGCTATGGTGCTGGACAGCACAGGTATAGAGAATAATACATGATTACAGCATCCAAGTTTAGCAAATCTTAACATTTGGACCTATTTTCTTCAGCTCCTCCTCTTCTTCCTCCTCCTTTTTCTTCTCTTTAAAAAGAAATTTTTAAAATTGCATATACAGATGAAATTCCCTGTGTTCCTCTCCTGGACATTACTCATCTTTCTTCTCCACCCCATCTACCATTTGTAGAATATTTTGTAGAATATTCCAATTGCCCCCTTTACTTGTAGCTATACTTTTGTAATCTATCACATTTCCATATATTCATGGTTGTGTTTCTTGGCTGTAAGTCTTCTATTCTGTTCCAGTGGTTTATTTTTCCTTGAACCAATATGCCAATGTTATTAATAGAGCTATAGAATGAGTCTTGCTATCTCATTCTTCCAAATAGTCTGGGCTATTCTTGGCCTTTTGTTCTCCTGTATGAATTTTAAAGCATTTACATATTTGCCTTGCTAGCCCTTGGTACTATCAGTGTTTTTTATTTTATTCATTTTATTAGATTTGTAGTGGTATCACACCTTGGTTTTCATTTTCATTTCCTTATTGGTAATGATGTCAAGCATCTTTTCAGGTACTATTCGCTCTCCTTACATTCTTTTGACCCATGGATTACTTATAAGTGTTGTTTAAATTCTAAGTGATTGGAGATTTTCTTGATATTATTGATTTTTAGTTTAATTCCACTAAATTTACCAAAGACAAAGCATACCTTATATGATTTTAATTCCTTAAAATTTGTTAAGGTTTGGTTTATGACCAAGTGTATTTATTTCCATGGGCATATCATGTGTACTTGAAAAGAATGTGTTTTCTTCTGTTGTTGGGTTGAGTGTGCTATAAATGTCAATTAAATCCAGTTGGTTGACAGTATTGTTCAGTATTTCTATATACTTGCTGATTTTTCTGCCTACTAGTCCTATTGATTACTAAGAGGAGTGTTGAAGTCCTCAATTTTAATTGAGGATTTACCCACTACTACTATAGTAATATAGTATCATTTATTTGTCTACATATGTACTTTACCAGTGAATTTCATACTTTGTTATGCTATCATGTTACTGTTTAGTGTTCTTTTGTTTTCACTTGCATTCCCTTTAACATATTTTTATAAATCAGATCTAATGGTGATGAACTCCCTCAGCTTTTGCTAGGTTGGCTGTTTTAATTCTCTTTCACTAGTTTGAATATATCATCCCACTCTGTCTGGCCTGCAAGGTTTCTGCTGAAAAAAATCCACTTATTGTCTTATGAGAGTTCCCTTGTATGTGACAAGTTGCTTTTCCTTTGTTGTTTTCAAAATTCTCTCTTTCTGTTTGACTTTTGACAATTTGATTATATGTGTTTTGCTGTGAACTAATTTGGGTTCATCCTGTTTGTTGTCCTTTGGGCTCTTGAATCTGTATGTCCATTTTCTTCCTCAAATTTGTGAAGTTTTCAGACATTATTTCTTTTAATAAGCTTTCTGTTTTGTTTTGTTTTTGTTTTTGTTTTCTTTTTCTTTCTTTCTCTCTTTTCTCCATTTTGGACTCCCATAACATGTATATTGGTCTGCCTAACGGTGTTCCATAATTTCCTTAAGCTTTGTCCACTCTTTTCATTCTTTTTTTCTTTTTGCTCCTCTGACTGAATTATGTCCAGTGACCTGTATTTGAGTTTGCTCATTCTGTCTTCTGCTGATCTAGTCTGCTATTAAACACTTCTAGTAAATTTTTCAGTTTAGTTATTATGTTCTTCAGCTCCATGATTTCTGTTTGGTACTTTTAAGCATATTTTAAATCTCTTCGTTGGAATACTCACTTTGTTCATGCATTGTTCTCTTGACCTTGGTGAGTATCTTCGTGAGAGTTATTTTTAATTCTCTGTCAGGTAAATTATATAACTGTTTCATTAGGGTCAGTTTCTGAAAATTTATTTTGTTCCTTTGTTTGGAGCATTTTTGCTTCATTCTTCATTTTCCTTGACTCTCTATGTTAGTGTCTGTGCATTAGACAAAACAAGCACCTCTTCCAGTCTTCACAGGCTAGCCTCAACAGTAGAAGATCCACCACAAATCAGCCCAGCTAGAGATTCTGGGGATCTCTACCAATTCTTTCCCTCCCTTTGGGAGAAGCAAGCAGCTGTGGTTTTTGTCTGCTTGCTCTGTGCTGAGCATTGGGAAGGACCAGTGGCATCCACCAGCACAAGCTGCCACCTCCATTCCCCCCTGGGTGATTTGACTCATCAGAGCTGCAAGACTGAGAAGACAGAATCCAGTCCTCTGGGGAGCTTCTTCAGAAAGGTTGGGGTGCTGGATACATGAACCAACCCCTTCCCTCCCCACTGTTTGAAGCTAGGAGTCGGGGTCCTTTTCCTGATTGTATGGCACAATGCTTGGGGCAGGGTCTCTGCGGAGAGGGTGTCATGAATCTCCCTACCAGCTTCAGTGAGAATGGATTCACATTCTCCCAGGGTGCAGGAGCCTTTCAATTAGCTTCTGATTTTTCATATCATCTTCTAATAATGATAGTTTTGTATTTTCCTTTCAAATCTTTATTTTTCTTTTACTTTTCCTTATCTTACTACATTTGCTAGTCTTTCTGATATGTTGAATGCAGCAGTGATGGAAGACATTCTTTTTTATTACTTCCTTGAATGGAATGCTTCTAAAGTTTCAAAAATAAAAATGATGTTTATTGTAGGTTTTGGATAGATTTAATTAGGCTAAAGTAGTTCTCTTCTTATTTTGCTAAAAGTTTTATCACAACAGTCAATTCTTACTGAATTCCTTTTTTTGTCTCTGTCGGTTATCATATTTTTGTTCCCATAATCTATTAATGTGGCTTATTA
>NW_007781421.1:0-1756 GCF_000696425.1 Galeopterus variegatus
CACACACACACGTATGCACACACACACAGCTTTGGCCAAACTGAAGCCAACAATAGAATATTGGGATTGAGGGCCTGCTGCAGGCGAGGGCGTCTGCCTTCTTCCCATACATCTTGGAGTCAAAGACTGCTCTCTCTCCCTCTCTCCCTCTCTATCTCTCTCTGTTTCTCGGTGAACTACTAAACCTGGAAATCTGAAATCCACCGGCTCCAGTAGCTGGGGCTCCTCCCTTCTCAGACCCCTCCTCAGGGCCCGAGTGCATGACCTCTTCCTCCCTCCCAGCCATCTCCCCTCACCCCCACAGCTGAGAGAGCTCAGCCTGCCTCATCTCCCGGAGTCACACGGGTCTCACCACCAGTGTGAGAGGGAAGGACATGGTGTGGCCACCAGCTTGGTGGAGAGGCAGCTCCCAGGAGGCAACACTCAGGTCCAAGCCAACCCCACCCCTGAGTGATATTTTCAACAATTCCATGAGGAGGGTTGGAAAAGGCACTTGGCCAAGAGACTGCCAGTCTTCATAATGCTGCCACTTAGAAACACGTCAGGGCTTCTTACAGAGACCCAGAGGCCAGCGCACAGGCGTAGGGAAAGGAGAAAGAAGCAAGGAGGAAGTGTCTCTCCAAGAAGAGTCCAAGGGCCCACTGGACTCCGAGGATTTACCACTACTTGTGATCAGTCCCTCTACGGTCTGTCAAAACAGAGGGGGGAAAGGCAGAGAAAGAGTATAAGGAGGCCGTGAGTTTCCTTACAAGGAGCTTAGGATTTGGACTTGATCTCCAACACTGCCTAGCTCTGTGACCTTGGGCAAGTTACTTAACTCCTCTGAGCCAAGTCTTTGAGATGGGATAATGGATCTCTCTTCCTTGGCTGGTGTAAGGATTAGAGAAAACATATGTAAAGCACTAAGACAGTGTCTAGCAGTACGTTAATAGTAATGAGGACAGCTAAAGTCTGGGTGGCATTCATTGTGTTCTTGGAAGCTGGTAGCTATCAAGTTATTTTATTTTTATTCTCGGTGAAAGAGAATGGACATCAAAGAGTCACATATGGATGGGGTGTCTGACTTTGTGGCTCAGCTCTGCACCTTCCTAGGGAGACCTGAAACCCTGTCTCCTTCTCACAGGGGCACGTGACTCAGCAGAGGGGAATCTGGGACATGAGTCACAGGCCCCATTATCTCAGAGCACCGAGATCCCCTTGGGTGGACTTAGATGTCCCTTTGGACAGATTCTGCAGCACCCAGCAATCAGGCCCAGCCCTACTTTCTTCTGCAATCACAAGGTGGTATGGCCAGCAGCCATGGGAGAGTTCTTTTTCCAAAGTATGTTTGGTCTATAAACACAATCATAAAATGAAAGCCAAGTACCAGTGATGGCGGGGTCACAGCAAGAGCAGGGAGGGAGGCAGCGTTCCCAGCAATGGCCGGTTGCGCCCAGCCCAGCCCCAGCGGTCAGTGTGGAGGAGGAGAGACCCTGCATCCCATCATGTTGTCAGGCCACACAGACCCTACTTTCTCCAAACTTCACTTGGCTGGAGCAATTTAGAGAAGATCAGGAGAGAAAGGCAGCTGGGAGGAGGAGGAGGAGGCACTCAGGGAGTTATGCTTAACCACCCCCTCTCCCAGGCTCCCCAGCCTTGCTAGACTCAGAAAAATAATACAGCTTCCACCATGTGTCATTTGACCCATAAAATGCACTGCTTGGGTACTTAACGTGTTCCCCCTGGGGCTGAATCTGTGTGATTCAGACTCAAAAGC
>NW_007781421.1:2619-3013 GCF_000696425.1 Galeopterus variegatus
CTCTATGGGTGGAAGTTCCCAGAGACCCTCAGGCTATAACTCCATGGGTAAATCAAGTGGAAGATTGGAACAATGATTTTAGGGAACACAAGCCCCTGCCTCTTCAAAACAGAAAGCAAAATGTAAGAACCTCTATAAATCAGGAGAAAGTAGACATAAAGACTTAAACTACAGAACAGCTGTCTCAACTCTCAGAGTCAACCTGGCTATGGAATTCTGTCTCTTACACCCCTGCCCCTGGCCCTGCCTACTCATGCTTCCTCCGCATCCTACTGCCACACCTATGACTTTAACTCTTCCCTCAAATGCTTCCAAAATGCCAGCAGTGCTAGCCATCCATATTCTGCCCCGTGCTCCTCTGTGACTTGCGTAGAGAACTGTAGCTCCTCAAGGA
>NW_007781422.1:0-754 GCF_000696425.1 Galeopterus variegatus
GTTTTGGCTTATTCTGGTTTAAGATAGCTATCGGATCTGCTTCTCCATTCTCAATGAGAACAGAAACATACAACATAAAATAACTATAAGTAAATTAAGTTCACCTTTGGCCAGATGTGTGTGATATACAGCTTAATTATGCTGGCCAACTACATCTGATTTTAAGGTGACAAGAGAGAGAATTTGGAAATAGGATTCATTTTTATGGTCATATAGTTCTGTACTTGCAGTTCATGACATTATCTTAGCACTTTACAAATAATGAATCATAACTTCTATGTATTGTGAGTTTGCCTTATAATCATGCTGTTCAATTATTAGTTCCAGAAAATAAAACCTTCTGGTTGGCTTGTTTTGTTGATACAGGGTAGGGTCAACCTTGGTGGCAAACCAGCTACAGAAAAGGTTGGCCGTCTGGAGCCGTATGTCTCTGGACTTCTGTTCTTTCCACCGCTCACCTCTCCATCTTTGGACTCCAGTCGCAGCTCTGTTCTGCAGGTGGCTTCCATATTGCCAGCTTCTGCATTTATTTCTACTCCTTTTGGGGCTTCCATCACCAGAGACCGGGTGGGGGACTCCAACCTGAAATACACACAAGACTGAGATTGAAGACCCCAGTTCCTTTTTGGTAAATTTTAGAGGAAGTTGACGCTCAGGGTGTTGAAACTGCATTTCAGCATGTGATCAGGAAATTTTTCTAGTTTTTTGCTTTACAAACCTGGTCAAGTTTATGAGAGGGAACATAACAGGTCTA
>NW_007781422.1:2580-3012 GCF_000696425.1 Galeopterus variegatus
AGGACCATCATCTGCTCTGCCTACCGCTGACTCCCCGTTCTGTTTCCACCACTCCCTCTGGCTAGGGCAAACCCTCTTGGGCTCACGAAGTGGCAAGCTGACCAGCAGGGTGTCACCTCTAGCCGTCCCAGCCACACCACTCGGATGCCGTGAGAGAGCTGTCCCCGCTTCGCTCGGCTGGGTTCCTGATGAGTGCTTCTGGGCAGCAGCCTTCTCCCTTGATATTTTTTTCCCTACAGTGACTCAACTAGAGTCACAAAGAGAAGCCACAAGCCTGTAGCACTTAAGTAGAAGCTCAAGCCAGTCCTTTCTTAACTCATTCGTTCCTTTCTGATCTCAGTCTTTGGTGTGTGCCAAAACCCCCCCAATCTCCTTTTCTCCTCCTCACAAGACTTTCTCCAAGGTGGGGCTGAGCCAGGTGTGGTTCCACTT
>NW_007781423.1:0-382 GCF_000696425.1 Galeopterus variegatus
GCTCTCAGCATCCTGCCAGTGCCCATTCTGCACACATAAGTGTTTCTGAGTGATGTGAATGGAAGAGTGCACAGGGCATTATCTCTTCTGTCATAGCCTGATGTCATGAAAAGAAATGTGGAGTCCAACACACTTGTGCATTCTCAGCTCCATCTTTTACCAGCTGCATGACCTGGGGCAGGATCTCTGTTACCGATCTGTAAAATGGTGTTGTTGTGAGGAGCACAGACAACTTGTGTGAGTTCCCAGGAGCAGTCCTGAGCTGTGGCAGGTGCTCAATGCATGGTGGCTGCCCTCTGTCACTTGGGGCAGTAGGAGGTAAGCACCATATTGGAGCTACAGGATAGCAGAGAAAGCTGTAAATATTTCATGTTGGGGTAAT
>NW_007781423.1:2348-3012 GCF_000696425.1 Galeopterus variegatus
GCAGATACCAGGCACTGTACAGGCTACTGTTGGGCTTCTAGCAGGACGACCTATGCCCTACAGATGAGATCACACAACAGAGGAAAGAACAACAGAGAAGATATTGCAAGACATTACCCTAGTTACGTATCTGGTAAAAAAACAAAACAAAAAAACAAAGCTGGGCTGGCCGATTAGTTCACTTGATTAGATTGCAGTGCTGATAAGGTCAATGGTTCTGATCCCAAAAAACAAAAACAAACCTAACAGATAAATGAAGCTCACCCTCATGAGTTCTCCCTTACAGCTCTCTACCACTCCGCCTTTTCCTGTTTTCTACTTGTCCCACATACACCCTCTGGGCTTAAAAGTACTTTTGATTGAAAGTACCTTCTAGGCTAAATAATTCCTTTTCTTTTGCAATCAGACTTCAACCATAATTTTTTTGTTTGTTTCACTCCGCTTTCCATCTGCTATGAACTGAATGTTTGTGTCCCCTCAAAATTCGTATGTCGAAACCCTAATCCCCAATGAGATGGTATTAGGCGGTGGAGCCTCGGGGAGGTAATTAGTTATGAGAGCAGAGCCATCATGATGGGATTAGTCCCCTTACGGGAAGAGTCACCAGAGAGCTTGCTTCCTCTCTCTCTTTGTCTTATGAAGATACAAAGAGAAGACAAGCCGT
>NW_007781424.1:0-676 GCF_000696425.1 Galeopterus variegatus
GCAGGAAAGAGGTTCCCCTGCGGGAACTAAGCCCGGAGGAGCAGGGCTGTGGTGTCGAGCCAGAGGCCCAGCTTCATGCGGACCTGCCTGGATGCCCCATCCCAATTTCAGAGAGCCCCTTCCTTCCAAATCAAGGCCCTCACTCTAACATAAGGGACCCCCAAAAAGAGATTTCGGATTTCGTTGTAGCCCCCTCAGGATTAGATTTCAGGTTTGTTTTTCAGGAATTTCAGCCCTGCAGCTTCAGAAGACAAAGTCTTCTTTCAGGGCAGTCCACCAGCTTTCAGATCTCTTACTTGGGCCTTGAGTTAGACATTTAAAGTCTGAGCCCATCATCTTCTTATTCCAAGTTCTCCAGTGCGTTTAGGAAGAACCAATCAATCCGATTATACTTTCTGTTTTCACTAACATACTCAAGACACTCGAAGCCTCGCTTTCTACAGGCATTTGTCTACAGGTGAGTGCAGAAGTTTGTTTAGTAGTTTAAGTCATGGTTTCACCTCTGCATGCCATCAACTGCCACTGTCTTCTTTACCACTGGGGACAGCATCATTGATCTAATTTTAAATCTAGTTAGGTAGGAGAACCAATTCCAGATAACCCAGAACCAATTCAGAAATTCCATCCTCTAGAACCACTGTGGGTGGCGATTTCCACAGCAGGCAGGGTTGATTTG
>NW_007781424.1:2325-3012 GCF_000696425.1 Galeopterus variegatus
TTACGTGCTCAGAGATTCCCTCCCTAAGCACACTAAATAAAATAGAAAATTCTGTCACTTTCTAATCCTTTAGTCTGATTTCCTTTTCCTAAAACTATGTATTGCTAGCTGACATGGCATTATAATCAGTTTGTTATTTTCGTGATAGCTTGCCTCATTAAACTCTATGAGCGTAGAGACTTTTTCTGAGTCACTACATAACCCCAGCCCCACAGTGCTACTGTGATCACAAATGAGCATCACGGGTCTCCCTGCTTCCACGATCCACGCTCTGTCCTGCACACTGCACTGGCAGCTCGTGACACAAGCATTTCTGTTTTCTTCACCCGTATCCCAAGGTCTTCCGCCATGGTTTGTCTGTATCTTTCTTGGGTGTGTCTAGTATCTAGAGTTAACTATAACATACTCCAAATAAGGTTGTTTTTTTTTTAATTGAAGACAGAAGTAGGTGAGTTCAGTGGATATCAACCATAATTAGGAGGATAATAAAGTTTCTTTATGCTGGAATGAGAGTACTGTCGTCACAGCACCAGCACGCTCTTCCCTCTACACCAGACCCCTCTGCGTTCCATTCTTCCACGCACACTCACAAAAGTTACCTTCTGCACTGACTGAATACATCAACGATGCATGACACTGTTTCTGTTAGGGACAGATTTGGTTAATGTGGTAATAAAATTAAGAGCC
>NW_007781425.1:0-466 GCF_000696425.1 Galeopterus variegatus
TGGATGTTATGTGTGTATGACTACTTCCCTGTCTCCACTGATGATTCTCACCCACCTCTGCAGGACTCTCCTACGCAGAAACCTCTCTTAGATAGGAAGGAGAGGGCCTAACGCAGGAGGACTGGGAAAACAACACTGAGCTTTTACAAAGAAAACTACGCACCCTGGGAAGATGAGGGACAGTCTGTTAATCTGCATCCTGAGGATGTANAGAAAACTACGCACCCTGGGAAGATGAGGGACAGTCTGTTAATCTGCATCCTGAGGATGTATGTGCTATTAAAGATGATGTGTTTGTCTACTTAGCACTCTAGATGGAATTTTAGGAATAAAAAAAATACAAAAGTTCTTCAAAAAGTTTGTGGCAAAATATAATTGAAAGATAGTATGAATCTTCCCATCAAGTTTTTGAAGTACCCTCATATACAAAGAAAAATTCAAAAGTGAAAGTGAGTGTAAGTTATAA
>NW_007781425.1:2633-3012 GCF_000696425.1 Galeopterus variegatus
ATTAACTAATAAAAGTCTCATTTCACCAAAGAACACCTATAACAGCTAGAAGGACAAGAAGTCCCCTGGGCTACCAAACCAGAAAGGGGAGAGGGCCGGGGGCTTCAGCCATGCCCCCCAACACCTGCAACCAGTCCCAATGGTGGGTGCCTGGGGCCTCAGCCACACACCCCTGACAAGCACAACCACCCCAGTGACAACCACTGAGTCACCACAGGAAGTGTCCTGGGCTCCCCCGAGCTGGGCAGTGGGGGCCCTGGGACTCAGTCACAACCCCCAGCACAAGCAACCAGCACAGTAATGACCACTGAGTGGCCGCAGGAAGCACCCCGGACTCTCCTGAGCTGGGGCAGTGTGAGGACGAGGGCCTTGGCCACAC
>NW_007781426.1:0-1414 GCF_000696425.1 Galeopterus variegatus
CCATATGTGAAGAGAGAATGCATAGCATGAACCTCATTCAGTGTCAATCAGCTATAAATACAAGTGATTTGTTATGAAGGGATAGTGTGTGAGTTCTTGATTTGTCAGATTTTCATCATTATTCTGTGTGACAAGTAACTAATCTAGAATTCTGATCATCTTCATCACACACACACACACACACACACACACACACACACACACACACACACACACACTTCTCTTCTTGTACCCGCTCACCATCATTGTAGCAGATCTTGTTTCTCCTCTAGTGTTAGAAGTGAAAAGCAGAGTTTGCATTCTTCCCAGCACGTAATATCTTGAGATACAAAGAAAACCTTCTTGAGCTCTGATGTTTTATGTTCATACTCTATGTGATCAATTCACTCACTGGAAGACCTACATTACATTACAAGGCAATAATGAGCACTGTCTTTTACTATTATTGTTATTATTATCATCTTTAACACTATCATCAGTGTCACCCTCTTCTTCATCATCACAATCATCATCATCACACTCTTCTCAACACCATTATTAAGCATTCTTGGGCAGGTATATACAAAAACGTTGTGTCAGGATTCTCACTATCCCTTGATTATTCTATTGGCTTATTTATCTCCTCCTTTTTTGGTGAGAGTTGACTTAAGTGCTATCTTTCTAGCATTTTTTTGCCAAATAGACATTCTCACTCCAATCATTTGCAAATGTGTGTCTTTTAATTTACTGCAGTTCAGATGCTTAATGGAATAACAATTGAAACAATTTTTATTAAAATTTCATTCATCAACACAACAGATGACATAGGCAATACATTTTTAAAAATTATATTACAGCCATTGCATGTGTTACTTCATTGAATTGATATCAATTACTATGAATATAGTTCTATTATCTAATTTTATATATGTTTTTATATAAAGAAATTGAGGCTGAAGAAGGTGAAGTAACTTTTTCATGGTTACCTATCAGGTGGTAATGTTAAGCTTAGAAGTTAACATTGGTCTAACTCTAATTCATAATTCTTGTCAACCTGGCTCTACTGTCTTCATTCATTATGCACGATATAAGACTGATTTATTTTTTGCCTGTCAGTTTGTTTGATTTGCATTTTTACGTCTTCCTGTGTGCCCATCATTGCTCTTCCATGACAGGCCATAAAATGTGGCTTCTCGGACTGAATCCTGGTGGAATTAGAAGCCAAACCATTTGATAAAGTAATTTTGTTTGTATATTAGCCAAGCAAAGGGAAGAGTACCACAGAAAACAGTAACCAAAAGTGAGGAAGTAAATAAAGAGAAAGGGAAAACAAGAAAAGCAATTGACAAGAGAAAGTGGAGCAAAAAGGGACTGTTAATGCAAGTGTCTCTTAGTTCCATAGTTAGATTGGGTCTTTATTAGCAAGACAACAGAT
>NW_007781426.1:2647-3012 GCF_000696425.1 Galeopterus variegatus
TTTTTTTTTTTGGCAGACTGGTTTTTATACTGAGATGACCACATACTTCAGTTAAGGAGGAAATTGCATTTCACTGAATTCATCACTTGTGCAGCTATTTGATTTTACTTTATTGTGTAAAGAATTATAACAATGTTATTATATGTATAATACAATGTTGTTATATCAGAGGAGTTCAATATTTAAAATTTATTTTTGTGTAACCTTATTATTGCTATCTTTGCCATTTATATTTACTTGCAATGGTAAGATATCCAGATTTTGTATTACATTATGAAAGGCAAGTTTATGAAAATTAGAATTTTATATTTTCTTTGCTGGGAATAAAGTGAAATATGTTTATATATAAGCAAATGAGGTTATTT
>NW_007781427.1:0-706 GCF_000696425.1 Galeopterus variegatus
GTGGGGCTTAATAACAAAATCGCCACCAGCCACTTTTGTAATAATGGCATTTCTAATGCCATCATGTATGTAAGCAATAAGACTTTTCAGGGTATGGTTTTATACTGATATTTAATATGAAGGCCCCTAGCCACAGGGATATAGAGAAGTAGTCACTTCCTAAATGTGACACTGTAATTTAAATTGCCGAGTATAGGGATGGGAAAGGGGGGGAGGGGAGACATCATTCCTTGGATTCAAATAACTATCAAAAACATTATTACTTTAGCAAAGGGTATGGATAATGAAACAAGTAAAGCACATCTGCACTACTGTATCAGGCTACATTGTATTTTCCATAAAGTTTAATTCGACATGCAGGTTGGTGTACTTATCTTTACTGGGTAACCTACCCCAATTTTTTAAGACCCCAATTTTTTGAAATTAAACTTTTTACAGGAACTAACCTTTTAAATGTACCCTGTCCCCATATGTATAGATTTGGATTTTTAGGAAAGAACACTTGTTCTAGTCATAAACGTATGAAGAAAACAAACTTTGTGGTACTGCAGGGTTGTTAAAAGATTCATTGATGCCTTCTAAAAACCTTGTATCAAAAATACTTCTGGGGCTGGCCGGTTAGCTCAACTGGTTAGACTGCAGCCTTGTAACACCAAGGTAAGGGGTTGGGTTCCCTGTACCAGTCAGCTGCCCCTCACCACCCCCA
>NW_007781427.1:2226-3012 GCF_000696425.1 Galeopterus variegatus
AAAAAAAAAAAATCCCTGTAAAGTCAATCATGGTCTTCTACTTTCTGGACTGAGCATTTGGCAAAATGCAGTGTCTTTTCTGTTTTGAGATATAATAGCACATGGCTCCTACAAGATAGTTCATTTGTTGGGGTCACTGAGAGTAACATGGTCACCCCTTTTCCTCAAATTTATTGTGGTAGATTTAGTAAAAAATTAAATCAAATATTTTAGCATATTTTAATAAGAATACCAAGTACATAGTGAAATATAGGTTTGGGAAGAAACATAAGTCTGTGGGGACCATTGTGATAACAGAACTGCATTATACATTACACGGTATATGGATATTGGAATGTATCACTTCATTAGCAAACAATCATGTCTATATAAGACTTTCTTTTTAACCAAACTAGCATTTTATTTTGTGAATGACAATTGACTGATATTTTAAAGTAAGTGGTATCTGGGTGTTTTACTTTTGAATTGTTGACTGATAAATTTGAAAAGGTATGTTATTAAGAATTTTACAGTTGACTCAAATGTGAAAGTGTACACAAGTAATTTTTCTTTTCTAGATGTATGAATGTAAAATACTTGCAGATAGTGTATATATTGTGTAACATATGTATATTTGGTCATAAAGGCATAGAATTGGAACCATTGTAAAATTAAGCACTTTAATTCCTATTAAATATTAAACATTTGTATCTTGTAAATAAAGACATCCTTAAATCAATTCTAAAGCCTTAGATGTTATTTCAACCAGGATTATATATGTTCATTTCACAATGGTTTTGGTTGTCT
>NW_007781428.1:0-331 GCF_000696425.1 Galeopterus variegatus
TTGCTGTGGTTCAGGAGAGAGTTCTATTATATCAATGATTGCACCATTAGAGTTTAATTTACGGAGGTGACTGAATGACAGCCTAGAGCCTACTGCTATTAGATGAATGTATTACTTGCATTTCCCAAGAAAAGGGAGCATACAATGCCACACAAGACCACATGGGGAAGTACCAGTGTCAGTCAGAAGACAGGAAGGACAAGGGAAAGTGTAGTACAGAGCTTTTATTGGGGTTTCTCTGGGAAATACAAGCAGGGCAGGGTAAGCAGCCTAGGCCTGGCAAGGGTCAATAATTCTGGTGGGCTTTGGGCAGAGAGGTAGTCCCCAGATG
>NW_007781428.1:2374-3012 GCF_000696425.1 Galeopterus variegatus
GCCACATTGGAAAACATTTGGGCAGTTTCCTATAAAACCAAACATGCAGTTACCATATGAAGCAGCAATAGCACTCTCAGGCAGCTCAGGCTGCTATAACAAAATAGCAGAGGCTGAGTGGCTTAACCACCAGAAATGTATTTCTTACAGTTCTGGAGGCTGGAAGTCCAAGATTAAGGTGCTAGCTGGGTTCAGTTCCTGGTGTAACCTACCTTCCTGGTTTGCTGACAGTCCCCCTCTCGCTATGCCTTCACATCGTGGAGAGCAAGATAGATCTAATGTCTCTTACTCTTCTTATATGGGCACTAATCCCATTATAGGGGTCCCACCCTCATGAACTAATCTAATTACTTCTGAATGATGCCATCTTCAAGTACCTATAATATTGGGGGTTAGGGCTACAATATATACATTTTGGGAAGAAACAGAAACATTTGCTGTATAAAAAGCACACTCGATCATTGATCTCAGAGAAATGAAAACTCATGTTCACACAAAAATCCACACATGATTATTCACAGCAACTTTAATGGGAAACTGGAAACAACCCAGATGTCCTTCAATGTTTGCATGTTTAAACACACAGTGGTCCCTCCATTCAGTGGAATAACTACGCAGCCATAAAATGTGCAAACTAT
>NW_007781429.1:0-1752 GCF_000696425.1 Galeopterus variegatus
CGGGAGCGCCGCCGCGCTTCCCAAGCGGCGCACTATCCAGTGCGCCACCGGGCCGGTCCTTAGGCCTAATTTATAAGCCAGACGTTCCCCCCTTATCTCTTCTTTGGGTACCCTCTTTCAATGTTAAACAGCTTTGACCCCAAAATAACTTCATTTAAGAACAAAGAGTTAAAAGTAACTCATGTGAAGGGGTTAAGTGTTGTGGTCAGGGAGGAAGATGGCTATAAAATATACATCAGAGGCCTTCTGTGGAATGCCAAGCCTGGATTTGTTGTACACAATTAAATAGCTTTATTTTCCTCAACTTTTTGTTAATATGTCAATATCCATATCCAAATATCTGACTCTTACCACTTGGAAACCACAGCACACGAGCTTGCATGTGTTGATTACTGGCAAACTCCAAAGCTTTTCAGCTCCACCATGATCTGAAAGAATTCTCAGGAGAGACACTGGAAGTCTATGTTTATGTCAGGGCCTGTGATGGAGAGGCATCTAGCTCAGTGATAAAATTTTTGTCTGGTCTAGGTGGTATCTTGGAATTTCAATACTGCTCAGTCCCTCTCTTACAGTGAGTTGTCATGGTTCCTCCACAGGACAGTTCGTCTGTCATCCAGTTCATGGCCCGAGCCAAGGTGAAGGTGGATCCTGCCCTGAGGGTGGTGGAAATAGCTAATGGGAACCCAGAAGAGGTGACGGTGAGTCAGCTGCCCAGGACAGCCCTCTTCAGAGGGTGCGGGAGGCTGGGTGACTTGGAGACTTGGAGCTGGAATTTGAGGGTAAAGACAGTCTCCGAGCCAAGATGTAGGGTTTGTGGTGGACCCAAGACCATGCCTGCCTTGGCTGCCAAGCCCCATGGAGAGCTTCTGTGGTATGTTCTTATTGTGATAGCATTGTTCTTTAGGATGCCATCGTTATGTGAAAGTTTCCTGCTATAATTGGCTAAAGGAAAAATAGTCTGGAAGTACCCTCAACAGGACTTGGATTTCCACTCTGAAGCCAGGACTATTTTTGTCCTCCTTAGCCCTTTCCCTGAAGCCTTGTCTGCCTTCCCGATCACATTGCTCCATGGATAAACACTGAGTGTTTTAAAAGCAAGTTGTTTGAATAACTTGAAGAGGTTGCATCCACATTGCCAAGACCTAAAACTTCTCTTTCATTCTCCACCTACCCCCTTGTCTTCCATGAAGTGCGGTTGGAAGGCAGTCCTCAGAGACATGGAGAGTACAGTGAACCACAAGGCTTCGATGTGGGGGTGTGGGAGAGGCTGGAGGGAAGGTGTGGCCTTGGAATTTTACTGCCTTTTGCTGTTGTTCCTGGGGAAGTGGGGGGAGGCTCATCCGTTGTTTGACACTCACGCTGAGATCCCAGGGGAATAGAAAGGAGAGACAACAGCCTATGAACTGCTTTTGCCAATGAGCTGTGCAATGAGGCTACCTTTTTGCATCCCTTTCTGTGGCATTTACCTTCTTTTGAGGGCGACTTACCTTCTCTTGGAAGAGTCTGTGTTGCTGTGACAAATTTACAAAAGTAATGAATTCATAAAGATTATGTACTTACGAAGAACAGATTGTTAAGATTTCCTGATGACTCCATGTTCAGTGCAGGGAGGGAGTGTCAGATGAAGAAGTCGTGCAAGCGCTAGTTTTAGTAGTAGAAACTGGATGGAATGACACTGGAGTCCTTCACTACTTAGGGTCAGTTTTTCCAGCAGGTCAAATATTTGGAGTTGGCTATTCTCTTTTTCTCCCT
>NW_007781429.1:2520-3012 GCF_000696425.1 Galeopterus variegatus
CTTAGGGTCAGTTTTTCCAGCAGGTCAAATATTTGGAGTTGGCTATTCTCTTTTTCTCCCTTCCTTCTTCTGGCCATTTAACTTCTAATTCAGACCTTCACCTGGGAAGTGAGAGAGGAAAGTGATTCACTGCTCACGGTCATAACTCTGGTTTAAAAAGGTTTACAAAATGAAATACATGCCCAACACAAGAGGTTTAGAATCTTCTGGCAGACCACAGTGTTAACAACTAAGAGCCACTGGAAATGCTTAACAGGTTTCCTACAGGTGGAGTCCCTTGTGTAGATGGAAAAACTATCACTGGGCACATTGCCTTCTATTAGAGGACTGAGCTATGGAATCCAGGAAGATGTCGCTTCACATCCCGTTGTTAGATTCTGAGTCATCTGTACTCCCCCAAAATACCACTTCTATTAATTACTGTTCCATTTTGAACACTATGGTGATAGTTTTGTTATCAAGAGTTCTTAGGAAGAGGCTGATTTTTTTTTT
>NW_007781430.1:0-214 GCF_000696425.1 Galeopterus variegatus
GTGTGAGGGTTAAAGGAAATAACACTTGTGTCCAGTTGCTGAGCACAGTGGATGGAATGTTTGGTCAATGACAGGTGTCACTGCAAAGAGCAGTGACATTATACCTTCATCATCATCACGATGTCTGAAGCATTCTTAAGTCCTTAAACACATACACACATACAGAATAAAAACCCAAGGTAGGGGTGCTCACATGTTTCCTCCTAATCTCCAA
>NW_007781430.1:2282-3012 GCF_000696425.1 Galeopterus variegatus
TTGGTGTTGTCAGCACCACGCTCTCCCAAGTGAGCCAACCGGCCATCCCTATATAGGGTTCTGAAACCCGTGGCCTTGGGGTTATCAGCACCGCACTCTTCCAAGTGAGCCACGGGCCAGCCCTAGCGAGTAGTTGATTTCATCTTTTTACACATCTTGATTAAGATGTTTTCTAGGTGATTTTGGTCCAGCACTGGTGAGGTAAGGAGAGGTGAGGTGAGGTGAAGTGAAGCCAGGGGAGGTCAGGTGAGGAATGTATTCTCATGCCCTGCTGGAGGGAATGTAAATTAGTGCTGCCTCTTTAGAAAACAACTTGGCAATGTGTTTCAAAATGCCTTAAAAATGGCCATCCACTGGGGTGCAAACATTGGAGCAGTGTCCTGCGAAAATGATCAGAAATTTGTCCCATGAAAGGGAGGTCATCAGTGTTGTTTACACGAGTAACAAAGAGCACATAAGGAAAAGACTGTAAAAAAAACCAAAATTTTGAGTAGTTGTTATATCTGGATAGTGGAATGATGAAAAATTGTTATTTACTTCATTTTACTTTTTAAGATTTTAATGAAATGTTCAAACCCATGGAATGTGCACCCCAAGAGTGAACCTAACAAAAACTATTGACTTTGGATGATGATGATGTGTCAATGTAGGTTCATCGATTGTAAAAATCTCACCACTCTGGTGGGGGATGTTGATAATGGGGGAGGCCATGCATGTTTGGGAGCAGGGG
>NW_007781431.1:0-1586 GCF_000696425.1 Galeopterus variegatus
CCCCTATCGCAGACAACTTCCTGTTTCCAGAGTACCAACTTGGTAGTCAGCTGGAAATTTCACAGTCACACATTCCCTCTCATTGGCTTTTGCAGACTTACCGTGACTTGAAATATAAGAACTGTTTGGTGGTCCTGGGCCTGAACCTTTCCGCTAGGGTGTGCAGCCAGCACTATTGCACACTGCAGTAGTAGCCACAGAGCCCCTCCTGAGCTAGACCTGCTCTCAGTATAGACAGTCCTGGGAGTATTCTCTGAGTAGAGGAACTAACAGGACTATGATTCTGCCAACATTTAAGTTTAAAGAACAAGAGTTAGTCCAAGAAGTTTTTTACAAACCTCAGAAAGAGGTAAATATCCCTTCCTCTGTGTTTGCAAAGCAATCACTGGGTACTGCTTTTGTTGAAATCAGATTAAGTGCTTATGAATCTGTCTCTCCTGCTAGGTGGCAAGTCACTTGAGCACAGTCTCAACAGAGAACAGTGCATGATACTAACGATCATGCAAAATCTTCTGATTTTTGAAATGGATATGGAACTCACAGCAACAAAGGCAGCCTTGGGTGTGCCAACAATGTGTTTGGATCACCGCTTCCTTGAACATCTATGGGCTCCCGTGATCCATGGGAAGGATATAAGTACTGCAACTTGTTTTGTTGCCCAATTTAGGGTCCTAAATTTCAATTACAACTAGAAAATAATTTCCCTTCTTCTCATTCCCTTATAGATATGGACTCTCCAAGTCCCAGGATATTTCAGACAAATCAAAAAACAATTCGTCTCCAAGAAACCTGAGGACTTTTCCCATAGACATTATACATCTACACATTATCTTGAGGCTAGTTCAATTGTGTAAATATTCTCAAAGATTTGCATAGACAATTTCAGGTGAATGAATGCTTGAAATGTAAAAATGAGACCACAAAAATGCTGTTAGAACTGGAATACAGGGCCGGCCCGGTGGCGCACTGCTACAGTGCGCCACTTGGGAGCGCGGCGGCCCTCCCGCCGAGGGTTCGGATCCCACATACAGACCGGCTGCTCATTGGCTGAGCGAGGTGTGGGCGCATCACCAAGGGTTGCGATCCCGTTGCCGGTCCCGGTCCGGTACGGGCGAGACACTAAGGGTTGCGATCCGTTGCCGGTCACGAGAAAAGACAAAACGGGGAAAAAAAAAAAAAAAAAAGAACTGGAATACATAGGAGTCAGCTAGGAAAGTAAATCATGGTGGGCCAAAGATAGCTGTCAAGAAAATTACTGGGCCTTTCAGAGAAGAGAAGTTCTTGGTAGCTGAGTATTTTCTCTGTGGATGTGATTGGCACATGTTTGCAAACATGAGTATTCTCAGAGAAAAACATCAGACACTGTCTGTAGAGATCAATACCATTTGATCTACATTCCTTTATGGAACTGTTTGGATTATTAAGATGCACATGGGAATACCAAGATACAGAACAATGAAGATTCTGAAAGACAGCCTCACAGAAAGATGCATACTTACTGGGAATGAGTCTATGATCCATAGCATTTAGACGTGAAAGGGACACAAGGACCATCTCAGAAACTGTCTCTCCAACTTTAATGTACC
>NW_007781431.1:2376-3012 GCF_000696425.1 Galeopterus variegatus
TTTAGTTAGTCAATCAAACACAGCTGGTCCTAGAATCCTGATAGTAGACTCACAATGCAGAGCTTAAGTTTCATTTCTGTAAGTAGGAATCTGCCCATTAGAAATGATGTCCCCTTTCTGGATTCCATTGCCTGTTTTCTATTTGTAAGCACGCACATGAACACACACACACACACACACACACACACCCTCTTATATGCAGTGATGGCTGTTTCTTCCCCTTAATGCTGCTCTGTCCTATGTGGTTCATGTGTCTGTTTATGCCAAGGACACACTGGGCAAGATTCTGCATACCTAATCAGCTGAGCCAGATCCCCACAGAACCAGGACGGCTGCCAAATTCATAGTGACCACGTGATAAATGCTTCCTCTGTTTCTCTGACACTCTGTTACAAAGCAATAATTCTGTCCATGAAATTCTAGAATCATACTGGTATCAGTGTAAGCAGATCTTCTATTGCTCATTTCAGTGTTCGCTTATGTTTCTATCCCTTTCTTTCAGAGCTGTGTTAGGGCTAGTGCCATGAAGAAAATATCTGTACCTGAAAACTGAATCACCCTGCTAGAAGCCCCCTATCTGATATAAGAGCTGAGAGAAAGTGATCCCCCTTCCAACATCTCTTCTCCCCCTGCACA
>NW_007781432.1:0-1238 GCF_000696425.1 Galeopterus variegatus
TGACCTGTCTTTGGCATCAGTTAGCAATGTCGGTAGCAGTTGGCTGCCTACAATGTTCTCACTATGTTAAGCTCAAGCTCTTATTTGGGTAGCGGTAACTTTTCCAAGTTGAAAAAGCACATTGCGGATCTTTGAAAAATGGCTAAGTCTGTGATATAATACTTCAAGGATTATATCAGGTACTTCATATACAGGATCTCATTAATCTTTACAACATTATTGTGATGACAGTATTAATGTCCTTTTAAGTTATAGATCTGGGATCTAGCTTCCATGTTACAGACAAGCCCTTACAATCACTACCCCATTTAATTCTTATTCAGCCCAATCTTTTTTTCCAATGGATCTAACGTTGATCTCTTAAACCATCGGGAAGAGATTTTGGTATTCTTAAACTGACAGCTACAAATATTGCTACTAGTAAGCTTGTATAACAGCAATTTAGGTGGTGCATCCCTCTCTACAAAAAAAAATTGATAAAATCTTTTTCCCTATAATACCTCTCTAGACATATAATTTTCAAAAGGAAATAAAATACAAATATACCTAAAAATCCTAAAACCGATGAGACGGGGTACAAAACCCTAGTGTTACCCTCATCTGATGTAACCCCAATGGAGCCACTTGGTAATGCATTGGGTTTATAGGAAATCAATCTGAGGGCAAATGAAAATCCAATGTTTTGTCCAAGTTTGGAATGGGAAAACAGGTTTATTTCTAAAATCCACCTTAGAGAGAGGTCACTAAGTGTGGTTATCTAACCCACGTGACATTTATTTATTTTTGAATTACAGATTTCAAAACAAAGTCACTAAGTGTGGTTATCTAACCCACGTGACATTTATTTATTTTTGAATTACAGATTTCAAAACAAAGGGAACAAAATCAAATGACACAAATCTTAATGGGGATGACCTGACGGCCCTCATAACTTCTTTATATTCCAAAGACTTCAGTGATTGTAACCCTTATGTGCTCGCACCGGAGTCCCCTCAAATGTGATGGCTGTGACTGTAGATATATATACTGTTACCAATTTTTTTTTAAGGAGTGAATGAAATGTAACCAATTGTGGAAATAACCAGATCTACTTCTCGAGCAAATCCGAGTCCATCCCTTATCCTTTGACTACTGTTTCATGAGCCCCAGGAGAACAGGGTCTAGGCCCATCAGCCCGTCCTTTTGTCTCCATCTCTGGTTCTCCCTGCCTCTTTGGGTTCCATATCTTTCTGTCCTTT
>NW_007781432.1:2527-3012 GCF_000696425.1 Galeopterus variegatus
ACAGCACAAGAACTCTTGTCCCCAAGTGTCTGAGCACAGATCTGATGGCCCAACTCAAGACTCCAACTCAAGAAAATAGCTGGTGCGTATTCCTGTTGAAATCACTGCATTGAACCACAGTCTGTCCACGCCCTGGCAGAATATACTCAGGTTTCCCCTATAAGCCAGTGAAGACTTCTTTGTAAATTTTCCCTAATGCCAAATAGCACGCCACACATATTCACTCACACATTCTTATGTCCACACGTAGAGTATGAACACACAAAAAAGAGTGCACATCTTGCTATTCATTTCAAGAAAAGCAATTGATATTTTGAGTCAAGGTCAAGGAGAAGAGAGTTTTCTTGTAAGTAGCCATGCAAGTTCCTTACTTATCAAGTTGTCCCCTTTTCCTGTGATTCTTGTTTATGCATTGTTTGACACCAAAGACAAAAATAAGAAACTAAGATATAAAAATAAGTGCGTATGTAAGGGAAGTTTCTAGA
>NW_007781433.1:0-3012 GCF_000696425.1 Galeopterus variegatus
TATTTCATTAGTTCGCACTTACTACAAAACATATATGTTTCGACTCAGATAAAGAACTGAAAGAAAAACAGTTTTCAATTTTAGGCAAAGATTATTGAACCTGTAATAGTAACTGTCATAGTTGATATAGAAAAATGCCAGAATTTAGCCAGTAATATAGAGGAATTGTTTTCATATATGGAACATAGTTTGAATTTATAACTTGGAGACATGGCCTCGATTACGCTTATGGTGATGATACTCTTTGCAACAGTTAAAACTTATATTTTATATAGTCTGGATTTTCCACATATTAAAATTAGTTCAAATTTTAAATTCTACAGTACAGCCACTCTTGGAAATTGGATGGAAATGGCTATTAAATGCTGTTAAACAATTACATTTGTTTATTTAACATTTCAGATATCCTAGAACAATGTTATTATGATTGAGTTCATATCTATCTGTTCTCTTTGTCTGTCTCTGTCTGTCTGTCTGCCTCTCTCCCTCTTTCAAACACACACACAAACTCAGAACCCTGAATTTTATTAAATGTTACCAAACACTTAGCAAATATCAGCTTGGAGCTCCCTCAAGATGGAGATAATGTCTGGCTTGTTCTTCACTATATATCCAGCACCTCAGACATCTGGAACATAGTGGACGCTAAATATTCGTTTGTGCTTGGGCATGCTCTCTCATACCTCTATGACTTTGAGTTTGATAGTCCTATAAGTTCATATCCCTCTACTAAAGAATTATCCCTTTTCCTGCCTGAGTTTTCTAATGGTCTTTAGAGACATTAAAAAAAATCTTTCCCTAAACTCCAAGGTGTTCTTTCTTTGCTGTTCCCAGCATCCCTCGGTCTTCACCTATTAAAACATGTTAGGCTCTTTTGGAAAAGTTGATTTACTTGTCTGACTTTACCACTACAGTATGAGTACCTTAAAGTCATCATTTAATTTTTGTAGTTTCAATGCCTAAAACAGCAACAAGAGTAGGGCTTTAATAACTATTTTTGAAATGAATAAAAACTAATGAAATTAAAACTTTGTTTGAGATATTAATAAAATTTGTTTTCCAAAATGGTACTCTAATAACATACTTATATATGTTAATAACATACCTACAACTCACCTTATGTTATATATGAAATATTTGCCCTTCTCACCAAATGGGGGAGTTTTGTTTCTATATAGAGTCTTTGATAAGATATAAAATACATTCATTTGAAAATACTGATTTAATTTAATTTTCTGCCTTTGTACTGTGCCAACACTAATCTCTTAAGAAATTCCTCAATCTCTTTCAGTAAACTATTCTATTATTAAACAATCTTCTCTGCCAAATTGTCTTTTTTAAACTGAACATAAATCCCTCAAACTGAAGCTTAAGCCCATTTCCCTTTCTCTTTATTATTATAACACTGAAAATTAATGGAAAGAATTAAATTGAATATGGAAAGGGAATTAAAATATATCAATATTAACTAGGCTAAATATTCAATATTTGATTATATAACATAATCATTAATTATTCATTCACTTGTTTTATAAACATTTACTGAAGGATCACCAAGGGTCTGGCACTGTGTAGGGGGTTTTATTTAGGATTAAAATATGAAGAAATTAAAGTTACTGTTTATTGAAGTCTAAACAGAAAGTTTTGCCTTGAGGCTGACTAGGCATTTATATTTTTTCATTTGTGTTGATTATCACTCTTGTTTCTCATACTAATTATATATATGTATAGAAACATTATTTATGTAAATGTTTGGAAAATAAATACTGTGATTAATTGGTCTTCAATTAATTAGTGTTCAATTAGTATTATAACATTTTTAGACATTACTCTGTTTAATTTTTGTAAGTGTTGTTTTATTGTTTGAAATCCTGTAATACTCTTTCTTGGTTTATTAGAGCTAGAAAGATGCTTGAAGATCCAATTCAAATTCTTTACCTTTATGGATAAGAAAGCTACTCAAAGGTGTTAACAGTCAGAACTAAACCTATTTCCTCTGACTCATATATTCATTCATTCCTTCACTCACTTATCCATGCATTGATTGATTCATTCATTCAACAAATATGTATCAAAATGCACTATGTACAGTTGTGGAGATACCAGTGCCTTTTCCAGTGTCCTCATATTTGCTCACTAGAGCTTACAACATCAAGAAAATATTCTCCAACATTTCAAAATCTAATAGTAAATCACAAACATTAGGTTTCATTACTGATGACTACAGTTGTTAGGACAGAAATTGAGCTGCACTTAAGATGACATAGTTCAGTTTACTGGAAAACAACAACAGAAAAAGAAAAACAAAAAAAAACCTCCACAAATTTGTAATCCAGATAATCCCAGAGTCCTTTGTAACCTAATGCCCAGAGTCCTTTTGCCCTTTTATGTTGGCAGGATTTTGGTTGCCCTTTGTTTTGATACAAAATAATGTGTGTCAAAGCCCTACCACATGTACTGTCAATCCATAATATTTTTTAGAATTCCTCAGAGGACTTAATTCTTTGGTCTTTTGCACAATCTGAATTCCTTGTGCAACTTTGTCTGTTGTTCCTGGTGCCCACAGTCTCACTTTCTGTGGACCTCATCCCTCAGTTCCTCTTAGCCAAGCAGTAGTAGCAAAAGGCTTTTATTTGCAACATGTTTTACTGAAGGCTTGGAGGAAATGAAGGGGAATTACCACCATAGCACTGACAGCAAAGCAATGTATAAAAGGGTATTGTTTATCTTAAAATTATCTAGTCATCCTCAACACAAGGAATTTCTCAGTAGACACCAAAGTGCATGGGTCCCGCTCTGCCTCCACATTGACTATACCCACCCCCTACCCCTCACTTAGGTGATTCCTCCATTTTTCTGCTTGAAGGGTATTGTTCATCTTAAAATTATCTAGTCATCCTCAACACAAGGAATTTCTCAGTAGACACCAAAGTGCATGGGTCCCGCTCTGTCTCCACATTGACTATACCCACCCCCTACCCCTCACTTAGGTGATTCCTCCATTTTTCTGCT
>NW_007781434.1:0-3012 GCF_000696425.1 Galeopterus variegatus
GACACTCAAGCACTTCTGTCATGAGCGGGAGTTCTCAACAGAATCGCACGGGAGGCTTTTCCTAAGTACACGTGCCTGGCAGGCCTGGCAGTGGTGAGCGAGGCTCCTTGAGTGATTCTGCCATGAGCCCCCTCCTTGAGAACTGAGAGCCCCTTTTCCTGCAGCCTCCGTGGTTGTGCCCCATACTTACAAGTAAGCAGAGTGCAAAGCCGACCTCTGTGAGAATGCAAAAACCCCTCATTTAACATGTCTCATTGTCACTTTACTACCACAGGATTTGAGTGTCCCAGATTCAGGGGTGCCCAATTACGATGCAGTTGGCTTTCAGGGAAGGTGATGGTCCAGCAACAGAACTGGGTGCGTTGGCTGGTGTAAGTGCCCTTTCACTAGAAATGTTCTAGAGAAGGCTCATATTGGCTCTCCACATGCAGTCCCTGGAAAGTGTAGATAGATCACCTGGGAACTTGCTAGAAATGCAGACTCTCAGGTGCCCCAAAGCTAACTGGACCAGATTCTCCACTGCAGGTGGAGCCCAGCAGTCTGTTTTAACAAGCCCTCCAGGTGCTCACCAGAGCTTGAAAACCACTAGTTCAGCTTATGCTGTAGGTAGCTATAGGTGGCTCATTGCCACCTATAAGTCAGAAATGGAGCAGGATGGAAATGCAGGCAACCTGCCATCTACCCGTCTATGGAGGTCCTCATACAAGTGTTCTGGCATGCTTAACATCTCATGCTCATTTGTCAGATTTCCACTTAAAGCATTCATAACCAGCCGGCTTCTCAGCTATCTCTGGCATCCCTGTAATTCCCAGTGATAGCATAACTTATAGCATCCCCCTTCTTAGACGATGTAAGGGCTGTGTTCTTTCACTTTTTAGATTCTTCATCACAACTCTTCATATGATAGGGCTCAGAAACTACTGAGTGATAACCAAATCTGGTTTATTCTTAGGACTGCCTTAAACCTTGCCAAGACCTCATTCTGTGTCTCATTCTCTTGTTCAGTATAAGCCACGCAGATGTACCTAGCAGTGTGAAACTTAAAGGTCAAATTCTGAGGCGATGGCCACACAAAGCGTGAGACATGAATGGAGATCATGCAGATCACATGCTTGGACTTTATTCACTAATTTTGAAAGATGTTATAGCCGTGGTTCCCAAACTCTGTACCATGGCACCCTGGGAGTGCCACAGAAAACCCACAGGAATACAGTGGGATGTTTTTAAGTTTGAAGGGAAACACAGCAACACCATGCAGTGGTTCCCAAACTCTGTACCATGGCACCCTGGGAGTGCCACAGCAAACCCACAGGAATACAGTGGGATGTTTTTAAGTTTGAAGGGAAACACAGCAACACCATGCAAATACTACTATCAGGCTGTTTGTACCTAATTACTTAATAAACAGAGCATTTAAGTATTTCTTTTGACTTGATGTCACTGTGAAAAAATTACCAAAACACATAGATTGCCATGCAGTGAGAAAGTTGGGAATGTCTGTGTTATAGCATCAATGTCCCCAGGTGTGTTTTGACTGTACACATTCTGGCAGGATCATACATTCAAGCAGCACATTTAAGGAAATACACATTCCAAATTCAACTTAAATTCAGAAGGAAAAAGCTAAAAGAAAATTATTACAGCTACATGTATCTTCGAGGGGCTTCTTTTCTTTCTAACCTTCTTACCAGATCTACCCATCTCAGCCCTTACTCAACCCTTAACCAAGGTTCCTGTGATTTGAAGAAAATGATAATAACCTAAATGCTTATTTAATATCCCAGCCCTTTCTTCATGACTTAACATAATGGGTTAATTCTTACAAATTTTAACTAATAACTGCTCTGGTGCATTCCTGAAAATCACCTTTAAAACAGATTGTTGAAAGACAAAATTCAGTCTGTGTGTGCACAGTCTATGCACATGACGCCTCACAGGAAACCATTGAATTTGCTGATAAAGTTAACCATAAGGATCTTTACCAAGCAGTATCAAGCCAGAACCTAACAAAGGGGAAAATGGAGACTGTATAAAGTTTCTGAGGTCTATTTCTATAGGAACTCTGCAATGCGTCCCTCCTCCCCTGCCTACCATTTGCCATTGAAGTAGTGAACAATTATAGCTATATTTATTAAGAGAATTTTTATCATCAAGGAATTTTAGGAGCAAAGTTGTCTTCATAACACCCCTTTAGGAAGATTATTCTTTTTATCCCAGTTTAAAAATCTGCAAGGAGCTCACTGCAGATTCCAGAGGCAGCAGAACACGAGCTCAGACTGGGAGACCAGACTGAATTTTTTTTTTTTTAAACTGTAGATGATACTTCTATAAGGTGATCAAATAATAGAGTCTGTCCAGGGTCAGGGGAGGGAGTGAGTTGTTTGTTGTTGTCTTCTTTATCATCAAACAATTTTTAAATCAATCATAAATCATTTGCTTCAGTCCTAACGTTTCATTTTCACATTCTTGTTAGTTGTTTTTCATGCATGTGTCTCAGTGAGTCACCTAACCACAATGATATATTCAGGCATCTGGTGGTTCTGTGTGGAACCCTCATTCCTAAGGAATTATTTAATTCCCCTGACATGACGAATGGGATTCAAGTCCCTTCGTTACAGATACGTGCACGCATATAACCATGCACACTCGCATGTGCACGTGCACACACAACACACAAGCACCTCAAGCTTTTCCTCGGCATGGAGAAGCTACCCTATGGTCCACCAGGTGTCAGTAGAGTCAGCTTTAACCGCTTGCTTTGGCTACCATGGCATCTGTTGACGTTTCTCCTGCTGTGTCAGACTCTCCTGAAACCACCTATGCCACTTCCTCTTAAGAGACCAGCTTCTGTTTCTTAGAAGCATTCAGAGAGAGTAGTTCACCTGTAGAGAAAGGTAACTATGAGGAAAACGTGCTGTACACATAAAATGATCAATGTACACATAAAATGATCCTGCTAGCAGTCCTCAAAGCAGAAATAGGACTTTACTCAGGTTCAGCTCAGGAGTTTGG
>NW_007781435.1:0-371 GCF_000696425.1 Galeopterus variegatus
CACTCTCCTGAGTGAGCCACGGGCCAGCCCAAGGGAAGATTTTTTAAAATGCAAATTTCCAAGGCCTACTCCCAGAGTCTGTAATTCTATAAGTCTGCATTAAGGCCTAAAGAATCTGCATGTCTTAAGAGTTTTTCCTAAATGATCTGAATGCCCAGACAGGTTTGCCAGCCACTCTACCAAGGCCATTATTTTTGTGTCTAAGGTACTCTATCAAGGCGTCTATTTTTCAGTTCGTGAATGAACACATTGACTTGGGATTCTGAAGTTTGTCTCCTGCCCTTCTCAGGATGGTCCCTGATGCTTTCCAAGGAGGAGTATTAGGTGTAGGGAGAGTCTTGTCCCAGGGGCAAAAACTGTACATGCTGGGA
>NW_007781435.1:2491-3011 GCF_000696425.1 Galeopterus variegatus
GCCAAGGGTGTCCAGTGACCCAAGACCACAGACAAGAATTTGTATCTCTGAAGCCCCAAATGCCATTTGGACCAGACTGTTTTTTGTCATTGTTGACCCTGAAAATAGATACTTTGTCTAGTCTTCCCCCAGTTTGATTTTCAGAACCAGCTAGACCAAGACCATTTTCAGGAGAGTTTGTACATTCCGTAAGCATGGTAGTCTAAAAGGCTAACTCTTCTGCTTATTAGCTTTACACAGGTACAGCAATTGAGGGCTTCCTTGTTCAAGTGAAGTTACTTGTTCAAGATCAGTCATAAGTGAGATAGATGGGCTTGAATCTGGTCTTCTGCTCCAGGTTCCATGTTTTCATTATACCAATTTTTGTTAGGATGGTTTTGTTACCATCCTGCTAAGAATGTAGGGCTGAGCTCAGTGGTACAAACTGTAGGCAACTTGCAACAATTATTTCTCTCTTTAGAGACCAGTGGAAGGTGCTGATGTTTCTAACCTAAAACTTGTTATTTTAGCAGTTCTGGCA
>NW_007781436.1:0-3011 GCF_000696425.1 Galeopterus variegatus
AAAATGGATTCTATTTTATGGGGTAGTTTTGAGAGTGCACTAATATAGCATTTGTAAATGTGTTTGAAAAGGCTCTTTACAAATGTAAAATATTATTACCTATTTATAATATTTGTCATTATCAATTAATGCTTGGTCTTAAAGAAACATATTCATTAAGGTGAAATAAGAGAACTATATATAAAAAACTGTGACAAGTAGTGGAAAGTAATAATATGGGATGGGAGTTTATGGATGGGATTTAATTTTGATTAACTGTAAAGGGCAGAGAATGTCTGTGTTCCGTGTTCTTATCTCAAAAGAATTAAATGCAAAATGTTATGGTGACTTAGCAAATATCTTGGTGTCATATAACTATCCTGGTATTTTTCCCATGTACGGTCTTGTGCTTATGTTCCCCTCCTATCATATAATGTAAGAGAATAAAAAAATAAAGAAAAACAAATGAAATTTTGTTTTAAGAAAACTTTATTTTTTGAATAGTTATAAAATATCAACTTATGCAATCAAATTTAATCCTAAAATTGTACAATAATTGCGTGCAGGGAACTAGGGAAGGAATATCTAAACTTCCTCAAGTATATAAGATTTATTTTTAAAACAATTTGAATTTTATGCTATGCTATAAAATCCTGACTTCCTTGCCAAAGAAATAATAAATTGTTGTAAAGAATCTAATAAAAAATAAAATTTCCACTAGAATTTTGAAATGTGCCTTGATTTTGGTAAATGTATACTTCTTGAATGAATGACCACAAAAATCACTATTTAAATGAGCTACAAAAATCTCATATAACCATAATAAAATGTAAATACTCTTGAAATGCCTTATCAGAAAAGCTCTCCTTTTTTTGTTAGTTTTGTTGTATTTTTGGCGGCTGGCTGGCACAGGGATCCAAACCCTTGACCTTGGTATTATTGAAAAAGATTCTTAATATTTTTAATAAATTAATCTCAATTTGTCACATTCAAAAGCCCATTTTTGCCCCTCAGTAATTACATTTATAAAATTTTTTAAATCTTATTGAGGTCAGGCAAAAAAATGATCACAGAAAAAAATTCTACTTGAGTTAGACAAAGTTCTTAATATTTTTAATAAATTAATCTCAATTTGTCACATTCAAAAGCCCATTTTTGCCCCTCAGTAATTACATTTATAAAATTTTTTTAATCTTATTGAGGTCAGGCAAAAAAATGATCACAGAAAAAAATTCTACTTGAGTTAGACAAATGTCTCAGTGTGGCAAACCAAAAAGTAAAATACTTTCCCCTTTGAACTCCTCAGAATTATTTAGAAAGGTGTGAAGGCATAACACCAAGGCCACGGGTTCGGATCCCATTTAGGGATGGCCGGTTTGCTCACCGGGTGAGCGTGGTGCTGACAACACCAAGTCGAGGGTTAAGATCCCCTTACTGGTCAACTTTAAAAAAGAAAAAAAACAACAACAACATATATTCCCAAAGGAAATTATTTAAACATTGTTGAGAAAAATCAAAGAAGATACAAACAATTATGAAGAAATCCTGTATTTACGGATTGTAAGACTAAATATAGTTTAAATGTCCATACTGCCCAAAGGATTCAATGCAATCCCTATCAAAATCCCAATGGCATTTAATTTTTACAGAAATAGAAAAAGCAATTTCAAATTTCATATGGAACCACAAAAGACTCCGAATAGACAGAAGTATCTTGAAAAAGAAAAACAAAGCTGAAGGCATCACACACTTTCTGATTTCAATATGTATTATAAAGTTACAGTAATTTAAACAGTGTGGAACTGGCATAAAGACAGACATATAGTCAAATGGAACAGAATAGAGAGCCGAGAAATAAATCCACACATATATGGTCAACTGATCCTTGACAAGGGTGCCAAGAATATGCAATGGGAAAAGGATGATCTCTTCAAGAAATGGTACTGGTAAAATTGAATATCCACATTCAAAAGAGTGAAATTGGGCTCTTATCTTACACCATACACAAAAATCAACTTAAAATAGATTAAAGACTTAAACATTAAGGTTTGAAAGTGTAAAACTCCTGGAAGAAAGCACAGGGGAAAAGCGTCATGACATTTGTCTTGGCAATGATTTCATGGCTATGATACAAAAAGTGCAGGAAACAAAAGGAAAGATAGACATACAAGGATTGTGTCATACTAAAAAATCAACAGAGTGGAAAAGCAACCTACAGGGTTTCTTTCCAAAATAAGGGGTTAATTTCCAAAACATTTAAGAAACTCCTACAATTTAATAGCAAAATACAAATAACTGGATTAAAAAATGGGCAGAGGACTTGAATAGACATTTCTCCAAAGAAGACATATAAATGGCCAACAGGTATGTGAGAAGATGCTCAGTGTCACTAATCATCAGGGAAATCGAATCAAAAACACAATGAGATACCATCTCACACCTGTTTAGAATGGCTATTACCAAAAAGTCAAAAAATAACAAGTGTTGGCAAGGTTGTAGAGAAATTGGAACCCTTGCACATTGTTGGTGAGGAACAATCATGGTGCAACTGCTAAGGGGAAAACAGTGTGGAGTTTCATCCAAAAACTAAAAATAGAACTACAATAAGAGCCTGCAATTCCACTTCTGTGTATTTATCCAAAAGAATCGAAATCAGAATCTCAAAGAGATATTGTCACTTGCAGGTTCATTGAAGCACCATTCGCAATAGTTAAAATGGGGAAACAACATAAATGTCCATCAATAGATCAATAGATTTAAAAAATGTGGTATATATTTATATACAATGGAATGTTATTTAGCTTTTAAAAAGAAGGAAATATGCCCAGATCCCCCAACATCTGCATCCAGCCCAGGGATGACCCAACCATTGCTGGAAGCCCCCCGGGTTCTTGAACTGGAATAGGAGGGCGCAGTGGGGCTTGGCCAAGACCCCCACCCTCTGCAACCAGGCCAGTGAAGGAACCAGGCGTGGGCCAACCCCTTCTCCTCTCCTCCTTCCCTTCTCCCTGCACCCCCACCCTATCCCTTCT
>NW_007781437.1:0-629 GCF_000696425.1 Galeopterus variegatus
GCATTCCCAAGTAATGGAGAAAGCAGCATGGGCAGCTGAAAATTCAACCAACACCTCAAGATGGAAAAATAGAAAACTACTGAGAGAGGTTAAAGATGAACTAAATAAGCAAAGAGACATACCATGTATTTGTGTTGAAAGTATCGCTAGTGTTAACACAGTAATTCCCCATGAAATAATTTATAGATTAGGTGCAATTCCTATCAAAATTCTAGAAGGTAAAAGGCGAAAGATTTATACGATCTGAAGAGAAACCATTGACAAAATAAAATTTTAACGAAAAAAAAATTCTAGAAGGTATTTTGTAGACTTTGACCATTTTAAAGATTAATTAAAATGTATAGTGTAATACAGAGAACATAGAATAATGCAAGTTTTAAAATAATGACAAATTTAGATTACTTGCATTATCTGAATTTTAAAAATTAATATAAAGCTACGGTAATGACAGTTAGTTTGGCAATGGTCCAGAAATGGCTCCACTTATAATTGGTCAAGTGATTTATTCTATTATTATTATTTTAACTTTTCATTTTGTGATAATAAATTCACATGTAATTGTAAGAATTAATAGAGTGTTCCCACTGTATAAAAGACAGACTTATCGAGTTTTCCCCAGTAGTAGCACT
>NW_007781437.1:3411-4079 GCF_000696425.1 Galeopterus variegatus
TAATAGAGTGTTCCCACTGTATAAAAGACAGACTTATCGAGTTTTCCCCAGTAGTAGCACTTTTCAAAACTATAGTCCAATATCACAACCAGCATACTAAAATTAAAGCAGTCACTACCCAAAACATTTTCTTCACCCAAAAGATCCCTCACGATGCTAATTTGCAGCCACTTCTGTTTCCCTCTGGCTACCACACCTTCACTAATCTCTAGCAATTATTAAGTTGTACATACATTATTTTATCATTTCAAGAATATTATAAAATGGAATCATGTAGAATGTAACCTGCGTCAAAATTTAGTTTTGCATTTATGTGTGTATCTATTTCTAGGTTATTCATTATGTTAGATTAATATATGTATCTATTCCCCCTGATAAACCAATGATCTTAATTAGTCTAGTCACATGTCTTGAAATAAGATAGTGATTTCTCCCATTTTATTATGATTCACAATAGTTATTCTAGTTACTTTGCTTTTCAATGTAATTTCTAGAATATCCCGTTCTAGATCTACAAAAATATTTGCTGGTATTGATGCTTATGCTCATCTTTATTATTCCCTTCATTCTGCTCGATTTGGGTCTATTTTTCTCTTCTATGTTCTCAGGTGGGAGCTTAAATTATTGACTTCAGACTATTCCTCTTGTCAATTGTATGCATTTAATAC
>NW_007781437.1:5406-6422 GCF_000696425.1 Galeopterus variegatus
TTTTTTTTTTCTTCTCTATAACAATTATTTTTTTCTTTTATTGTTCCTTTAACCATATTTTTAGGTTAGATCTGCATAGTTTTTCTAAGTCATCTTAGTTTTTCTTCATTTCAGAATGTCTCAATTTGCCCTTTTTTCCCCAAAATAAACAAGATATAGAATTCTGGGTTGACAGCACTTTTTTCAACTCTTGAAATATGTCACACCTCTTCTTCTCACTGCCATGGTTTCCAATAAGAAATCAACTGCCATTCAATTTTTTTTCCCCAAAGGTATGCTGTCAGTTCTCTTGCTGCTTTCAAGTTTTTTGTTTTGTACTGAATTTTCAGAAATTTGACTATGCTGAGTCTTGGGAAGAATTTCTTTGTGTTTATCCTCTTTGAGACTCACTTAGCTTTTTAAATCTGTAGTTTATTTCTTTTGCCAAATTTGGAAAGATTATAGCCATTATTTCTTACAGTAGTTTCTCAATACCATACTCTTTCTTCTTTCCTGGGACTCTAATGACACAAATGTCAAATCGTTTACAGTCTCACAGGCTACTGAAGCACTATTAATTCTTTTAGATTGTTAGTAGTATATTTTGGTAAAATTATAAGTGCATAATAACTCAAGTTTTAAAGCTGGATGTTCTATTAATCTTGAAATATTACTATTAAAAAGGGTACAACTTTTGTTATCTCCATTGCTTATGCTGAGTGATAAAAACCCATATTTTATGTTATCCCTCCTTCAACCACATAAAGAGAATAATTCAATAACATTTTAGCAGATTAAGAAAGAATAAATTAAAATATTTTACATTCTTTCCACAACTGCATAAAACAGCAGATATCCTGAATACTTACAAGGAATAACGAGCTTTCTATATTTTCAAAACTTTATTACAATCAGGAAAAAATATTTACAGAAATACTTTTGCTAGTGACAGAGTTGCAACAATGAAAGATAAACTTGTTTCTCATCAAATATAAGCCTATTGGCTGTGATAAACATTCTTTAAAAAAAGGCCTTCT
>NW_007781438.1:0-632 GCF_000696425.1 Galeopterus variegatus
GTTCATAAAGGAATAATTTTTTTTACAGCAAAAGTATTTATCTTCTCTCTCAATCTGTAGATTTAGTACACTCTGATTTTTCTTTCATTTAATGTGTTTGTCAAAGAATCACATGGAACTATTTCTGTAGATACACAGGTTTTGATTTAATGTTTAAAGAAAATATGTTTTATGAGGCTATTGATATTCATTTTTAGTGTTATGTTTTATTTCTATTTTATAGTATTTTAGTCATATAAGTTTTCTCAACATTTAAGGCAATATTCATTTCTGGATATGTTACAAAGATACACGTTATGAGATTTTTAATATCCAATGAGTTCTAAAAGTAAATAGTCTCAGAAAAGATTTTTATTTTTTAAGTGAGCTTCCTGAGGTATAGAAAAGAACTCCTATGATCCATACATGATTTTAATATCTCAGGATGTTGTTCTTTTTGCTTAATATAAATTGCTTGTTATAAGAAAATTCTTGTTTCAATCTCAGTGGAGATGAAAAATACACGGCTAATGTTACTTTGTTATGATCCTTCAAATATGATGATTGTTTTAGCTTTGGCTTTCTCATTTTAATTGAGTTTAACTTCACAATGTTTTTTCTAAATCAAAATTTTAATATTGTATAGTTACATT
>NW_007781438.1:2680-3011 GCF_000696425.1 Galeopterus variegatus
AAATAAAAGGAAATTCATATGTTCTGAAAATGTATTATGTGCCAAGTATTGAAATGAATAATTCCATACACTGTCCAATATAAATCTGACCATAATAGCTACTACATAAGTGATATGCATTATTTTTTACTATTGTTAAATACTTCAAGTAAATCTTTGAAATGCTGATTATTTTGTTCAATTTCAGACTACTTGTAATTAATAGATTTAGTATCTAAACTAGTTCTAAGGCTTGTGGATTTTTAGTGTGCCAGCACAATTTTAAGAGAAGAACATAAAATAGAAGTTTTCATAATTGGCAACACGACATCATAACCTCTATAAATAATTT
>NW_007781439.1:0-3011 GCF_000696425.1 Galeopterus variegatus
GAGGCTCTCCTCTAAAAGTCATCAATAGTTTACGATTTCAAGTGTGTCAGAGTATGTTACCATCTGCATAACAGCATTTAAATATGTATGAAATTGTAGGTTGAGTAAAGGGGAATCAAATTTCAAATTCTAAATGTTTAACTAAGCACCAAAAGCAGGAGCAGATAATTTCCTGGATATTAATATAATAATGAGTTCTGCAAAAAAGAATAGAGATAGGTGCCATTAAATGGAGAAAGGAAAAGGAGGATGAATCTATGTCAAGTACCACAGAAGCCCTTTAGAGTGTCCTTTTGGGAAAAACATAACGTAATGGAGATTTTTCTTTCTGTAAGTCAAGTTAATTGAGGAGAAAGAGGATAGTAGGTAATGACTGTTCTCTTTAAGTGACAGCGCAGGAATGCAGCATGCTGTAAATTGAAGCTCAGAATAGGAGAGCTCATAAAGAATGACTATGCCATATGAGGTAGTGTCCCCAAATCTCAAGAAGACAACAATTTACAGATTCCCAAATAGAGGTATTTCCTAACCAGGCAGCTACTTGATGAATATATTCACTCATTTGCTGTACTTTCCAGGGATGGTTGCAAGTAAGAGAGTTGTAAGCCGTAAGCAATACCCTCCTCCCATTAGTGTTTAGCTTGATATAGTATATTGCAGGTAAATCTAAGCAAATGTCTTTGGATCACCATGTGCCAGGAGTTCAAACCTCTGTTTCAGAGATGGGAAAGGATTTCCTACTCCATGAAAATAATAATGTTCAATTCCAGAAAACAAATCAATCAACTTGGCAGGAAGTTGGAGCCTTCAGAAATGCTTGCCAGTAAGAAATTCTTGATGGCAGAGGGCAAAACAACTTTTATGAGGAGAGATGTCTAATATCAAATTTTAAATACCTTTGCTTTGAGGGCTATTGTGAGAAAATTAAGGAAAATAGGTGTGTTTCTTGTCTGACTCTGAGCCTGGATAAGGACATAAAAAAGCCATAAAATATTAGATATCAGTAGGTTGACTGGGGACAGGAAATTGGATGGAGAGGTGACTATGATTGTGTAAACTTGTGGCAATTAGCAGGTATCTTACAGAAGACATTTATTTCCCTCTGATTGTGACATGATGGGGTTTGAGCCTACTATGTTTAAACCTTGAATGTCAGAGCAAACTCAGCTAATATTTGCTTTACACAGCCTAACGTAATATATGTTAACTCTTTAAATACTGATGCAAAGTAGTACATTATATGTTAAATTATATCTTGATCATATAGTATTTAAAATATAATTTTTTAAACCAGAAGGTGCAGCAGCTGTTTTTAAACATAGCTTGTTTAATATTGTTTTTGATTATTCAAATAGCACTCATAACCAAAGACTTTTACAGCAAACAAGAGCCTCAGCATTCTAAATGTTCATGTCTTCATTTCATAAATAAGAAAATGGTTAGGGAGATTTAGGGCCTTCTCTACCATCATGATGAAGATTTTGTAATGTTTCTTGAATTAAGCACAACTAAAAATAGATTAATAAAATCTATGGGTTTGCTAAGTTCTGTGGAAAGATATGAAATTGTGTATGCTGCATTTGTATTGGACTAAGGATCTGTTTGATTTTCTTACTTGAAAAAGATAGATAATTTTGTAAGACATAACCTAGTAGCTGTCTCTGGTATACAAAAGTCAGAAAGTATTCTGTGTATAAAGCCCAAGTGTGTTGTAAAGGTGATTTTTAAAAATAACATATTGCAAAATCCTATGCATCATTATGTGTTTAAGAGTAACAACGTGTTCATGATCCATAATTCCTAACCATCTATTTTGTTCTGTCAGGATAGTAATATTACAATTGACAAGCATAACAGTTGAATTAGGCCCTCATTTTAAAAAAAAAATTATCGATATACACTAAACTGCACACATTGAAAATGCACAATTTAATATGTTTTGACAAGTTTACACACCCCTGAAACCAGTTAGGTGCATAATGAAGATAATAAACATACCCATTATCCACCAAAGTTTCTTCATGCCCCTTTGTTATCTCTCCTTCCGTGCACTACTCCTCCCACCTAATCTGTCCTTGGTCAGCTTGTCACTACACATTAGTTTGAATTTCCTAAGCATTATTTAAATATAATCATACACTATATATTATTGTTTTGTCTGTTTTCTGTCACTCAAAATAAGAATAGTATTTTTTTTTTTTTTTTTTTTTTTTTTTTTTTTTTTGGGGGACAAAAAACAAAAAAAAAAAAAAATTTTTTTTTTTTTTTTTTTTTTTTTTTTTTTTTTTTGGTGGCTGGACTGTATGGGAATCCATATCCTTGACCTTGGTGTTACAACACCATGCTCTAACCAAAGTCAGCCCAAGCATCCTAATTTTGAGAATTCATCAGTGTTTTATTGCTGAGAAGTATCCCATTGTATTCTTTTACCACAGCATGTTGACTAGTCTATTACGGACTATGCATAGTCTGTTGATGGACATTTTGGTTGTTTGCAGTTTTTTATATTTTATTTTGGGGGGGGCTATAATAAATAAAGCTGTTATAAACATTGGTACATAGCTTACTATGTGGATATATGCTTCATTTCTCTTGAGTAAAGGTCTAGTAATGGAATGATTACACCACAAGGTGTGTTATGTTATGTTCAACATTCTTGGAAAGTGACAAACTGTTTTCTGTACTTTCACTGCTTTATTTTCTTATTGTTTTTTTTTTTTGTAATACAGTTATAACAGCTTTATTGAGATATAATTCACATATCATACAACTCACCCATTTAAATTATACAATCAAATGGTTTTTAAAATATTCACTGAGTTGGGCAACTATCACTATAATTGATTTTAGAATATTTTTATCATCCCAAAAGAAAATCCATACTCATTAGTAGTCATTTCTGACTTCCCCATAACCTGAACACCACCTACCCTAGTCAACCATTAATCTACTTTCTCTATATATGGATTTTCCTATTTTGTGTAATTCATATATACAAAATTATATAATAT
>NW_007781440.1:0-354 GCF_000696425.1 Galeopterus variegatus
AAATGATTTACCAAGGTCCACAAACAGCCAATACACGCTGTCTGGCCAAACCCGTTGTTTGCTGTCAGCTGTCAGTGTCCATTCTGATGAGGAAGAACCAGTTGCTAAATATTTTGAGTATCAACCCTGTTATTACCAGTCATCATGGTAGACTCATGCAAGGTAAATGAATAGGTAGGCAAGGAAAAGGGATACCCACCCACTGGGTTTCATCTCACCTCACCCAGCTGCACACATCTAACATCTCAGACATCTGAAAACACACTACCTGTCAAAATGTTCTTAAAGACCCTACTTGTCATTGATACTGTCCTGGGAAGAAAGGACCTGAAAGCCAGGCTGTTGACAGAAAGG
>NW_007781440.1:1940-3011 GCF_000696425.1 Galeopterus variegatus
GTGAGGAGAGTGGACTTGAAAGAATGTTATTTGCTCAGGATTACACATCTAGCATATGCCCAGAACTCAAAATCAGATGTTCTTCCTCCAAACGCATTTTCTAAAGGTAAAGAACATCACCACATACCTATCTGCCAAAGACAAGACACCTGGGCTTCCAGTCAAGATGGCAGAATAGATGGTCCCCAGTTTCACTCTCACCCACAAATCAACAATTTACAACTATTAGAAAGCAATGACAGCCATGCTGGGGCTGCTAGGGTTCAGGGGAAGGGGAGGAGAGACCTACAGAGTGCATGAAGTTGGGAGAAGCCTCGACGAGAGGAAGAAAGAACTGCTCCAATCGTTTCAAGCCCCGGCCACTTCAAGACTGGCCCTGGTGAGTGCATGGAGCAGGAGCTGGCAAAAGCCACAGCTTCAGATGAAGTTGCTTGGAGGCAGCAGGGAAGAAGAGGGCCTTGGTGGCCCCCAGGACAGCAAGACTACTAACAGTGTTCCCATGGACCCACATAGGAGCAACGAGCCACAACAACTGAAAAAAAGAAGCCACTCAGAGGCCAGTGAGCCATCACAAGGGACCAGTGCACGGCCCATCCCATGGGAAGTGTTTGGAGCATGGGCAGTCGGGGAGACGGGCCCACTGGGGCACAGCAAGGACAGATGATCTGCCCCCTAGTCAGTGCAGGACTACTCAGTGTAGACTGGTCAGGAATACAGAAGTGTAGGGGGTGCAGTTTGCTGAAAACTCAGGCCCAGACCAGAGTTTCTACACAACCCAGGTGTATTGGATCTCACAAGACCTGGAAGTATGTATAAAGTCAACAACTAAAACCTGAGCTGCACAAAACGCCTTCACCAGGGATTCAGCAGCAAAGCAGCAGTTTAGTTCAACCACAGAGCTCAAGTGCTGGTCCCCACAGGAAGTTCCTCCATTTCAGAAGTAAGCAAAGGACAACAAATTAGTTCCAGTGCAGAGTTTAACTAGTAGGAACAGCAAATAATCCAACAATAGAACTGGAAGAAAAAACAAAATACTCACAGACCAGAGACAAAGTTTGATATTAACTAGTA
>NW_007781441.1:0-1703 GCF_000696425.1 Galeopterus variegatus
TTGGGTTGCAAATAAAAGAAAACTAAATAATCAATCAATTGAAGATTTAGAAAATTATTATTTTCACATTAAAAATTCTAGATGTAGTCTGTGCAGGGCTGGAACAATACAATTTAAAACTCAGGCTCTTTTCATATTTCTGTTATTACATTTCCAGCTTGTTGGCTACTACCGCTTGGTTACAAGATTGCTATCATAGAACCAGTCATCATATCTCCATTTAAATTGGAAAAAACAGAAAATGGTTGGAAGCAGCCTCATCTGTCCCTTTTACCAATAAAACAAAATCTTTCTTGGAAGTCCCTAGTGGACGTCTACCTTTTGTCATTGATGTAAATATTCACACGGCAAATCTGTATTGGTTTTCTATGGCTGCCATGATAAAGTACACAAACTGGTGGCTTAAGATGATATAAATGTATTGTCTTACAGCGTTGGAGGCCAGAGGTCTGAAATAAAGCAATATTAGCAGAGCTGTGCTCCCTCCAAAGCTTCTAGGGGAGGATCCCTCTGTGGCTTCCATCCCTGGTAGCCCCAGGCATTCCTTGACTGATGGCAGCATCACTCCAATCTCTGCCAGCATCTCCATGTGGCTGTCTTTCTTCTGTGTCTTTACATCATCTTATGCATATTCCTGTGTCTAAATTGCTATCTTCTTATAATAATCTGGGTTATATTGGATTAAAGGCCCACCTTACTCCAATGGGACTTCACCTTAACTGATTAAGTCTTCAATGATCCTATTTCTGAATAAGGTCACATCCTCAGGCACTGAGGGTTGGGACTTCAACATATCTTTCCTGGGGACACAATTCAACTCATCACACTGCTCTTGGCTTCAAGGGAAGCTGTAAAAGAAAAATTTTGCCTTTGCAAGCCTTTGTAGTGGAATATGTTAAAAGAGAAGGGGGTTGGTAAAAATTCCAGAGTTAAGCAAGGAGCAGTGTCTGTCTTGCCTCCTCCCGATTCACAGGGGACAGCATGGTGGACGTCAGGTGCAGGAACATCACCAACACAAAGATGACTTTCAATGAGTGTATTAGTCTGTTTCTGTCACTTATAACAGAATACCTGAAACTGGGTAATTTATTAGAAACAAATGAAATTTATTTCTTACAGTTTCGGAGCTGGGAAGTCCAAGGTCCAGGGAACACATCTGGCAAGGGCCTTCCTCTGGGCAAGTTCTCTCTACAGGGTCCTGTGGAGATGCAGGCAATTACATTGTAAGAACGGCAAGAACTCTTTCTGTGCTACTCTTATAAAGCCGCTAGTCCACACTCATGATAACCCATTAATGCATTAACCCATTAATGGATTAATCCATTCATGAGGGCAGGGCCCTCATGATCCAATTACCTCCTAAAGGTGCCACTTTCAACACTGCCACATTGTGGATTAATCTTCCACATGCACTTTGGAGGAGACACACATTCAATCCATAGCAGTGAGCTCTAAACCACTGTTCATCTCCGATATCCACAGTGTAACCATGAGGATATCGCTCCTGATCCAACTCTGAAGACATCAACTTAGACCATGTGGTTGAGTTCTTTTCATGGAAGAATGGGTTTAGAGTTTGAGAATCTAGGCTTGTAGTCCCTACCTAGAAAATGTAAAATAAGAAGAGATTCCTTACCTGAAAAATCCAAGGTCAATTTAAAGGGGAGTATGGGTTTAACTCACAGTTACTGAAACACTAAAAC
>NW_007781441.1:2641-3011 GCF_000696425.1 Galeopterus variegatus
AGGGCATTCCCAGGGACCCAGCAGTGGCCAAGATATTGGAGGTTTCATCCTTTTTCACCACCAACCCCCCCACACAATTATTTCACTGATTTTCTTTTTTTCTGTAGATACACATTTATCATTAACAATCCATTTCTACAAGCCAACAAGCAGAATTCCTTTTAAATAAAAATATTCCCAAAATATTGTCACACAAAGCTATCACCCATAGAACTATGGAATTTTAGTAATTGTGGTATTTTGTGGTTTATTTTTGTATCTGTCAGCTAATGCCACAAAAATGCCGTGTAACAAACAACCTCAAACTTTCAGCAGGACATGACAATGAGCACTTAACTCCTGAGCATCTCCACTAGCTGGGAGGAAGCTG
>NW_007781442.1:0-412 GCF_000696425.1 Galeopterus variegatus
AAAAAAAAAAGAATTATTTCTAGGGCCGGCCCCGTGGCACACTCAGGAGAGTGTGGCACTGGGAGCGCCAAGGCCATGGGGTTCAGATCCTATATAGGGATGGCCAGTGCGCTCACTGGTTGAGCATGGTGCGGACCACACTGTGCCGCGGGTTGCGTTGCGATCCCCTTACCAGTCAAAAAAAAAAAAATTATTTGTATTCTGTTTGAATGCTCAGAAGAGATTTAGGATACCAGCATTCTCTATTCTCTTATTAACTTATGTATGTATCAAAATCAAACCATTAACAATCACGGAAAAATGTTATTAAATTTTAAAAACAATACCCTCTATTTTATTAAAACCTACACTTCTGCTTTAATGACATTATGCAAAAACGGGATTTTCTGGGGCCGGCCCGGTGGCGCACTGG
>NW_007781442.1:1646-3011 GCF_000696425.1 Galeopterus variegatus
AAAAAAAAAAAAAAAGAAAGGTACAGTGACCCTAAAAGGAATTATACCAGCTCTAATCCCCATAGCCATTCTGCATCATACCACGACAGTAAGCAAACACAAAATGACACTGAACGTGAACTTACAGTGTACTGCTGTTTGTATCGTTTTCTGAGCAGAAGTTTAGTCCCATAAATTCATTATGCTGCAAAGCCTATAACACAGCGGTGAGGAGAACAAGGGAAATAGTTTTAAATTACAAAAAGTTTCCAAAGAATTATCACAGTAATGTCCTCTGAATTTAATCTTTATTGTTATTTCTAAAAATATACTAAGTTTCACATTCAGTCTTTGTCATACCAAAGCAACTGAAGTTATTTTCCCTGGCAATCAAGAGGCCTCGGGTTGGGATTTTGGCTTCCAATACAAAGGAAGCAAAGTATTTGGCCAAGAGGGGAGACCTCTGGCTATATTACCCCACAGCTCCTTCTTTTCTTCCCAATTTCATAACCCAATAAACACTATAATTAAAACAGTGGTGCTCAATGAGTATCGTTAATTTATGGGAGCAATCTTGTTCTTGTTTGTTTTCATCAAAACCAGTTGTAATTCTTGGGTGTTAGAAACCGTATTAAGACACAGACGGTTTTCTTTGGAGTTGATTAACTTGCTAAAGCCAATATGACTATAAGTACTATATGGCCTTTGTTTTTCTTCTAATATCCCTTTCAATATAAACTATAATTCTCATCTCCCGTCCTTCTCATTTATTTCCTCACTGAATTGAAATGCAACGTTTTTTCATCAACGAGTCAATTTTTCTCCTTTACTATGAGATATCTCCCATTCTTCACCTCCCTCAAACAGGGAGACTGGGGAAAACCCCAAATTGTCCCCTGGCCTTGGGCTAACGAGAGCTAGTAGGAAATTCTCATTCATTCCTCCTAAAAGAAAGTTCCTGGATGGGAGACTTTCACAGTTCGTGGCTGGGGAGATGAGATGGTTAGGCTTTATTTCAGTTGTTCCCAGCTCGGGAATACAGCCACAACAGACAAGGGAAACTTACCGCATAACCGTATCGAGGAATGCTGAAGTACTGAAGCCACGAGAGCCAATCCGCAATGGTTGTGAGATTTACCAACAGGCCTGAAAAAATCTGCAGAAAGCAAATACCAAGAGTCAGAACCGATTAAGTGATCTCATGAAAAATTCTAGAGAATACCCTCTTCAAGATTCCTACGGCCTTATAAACCTTTCTGGTTAAGCCTAACTCTTTCTTCAAATTCTTTCCACTTACTCTAAACACTTACTAAATCCTCCTCCTTTGCATGTGTATACCTCTATATAGCTGAGGCTATTTATGTTTTTTTTTTTTTTTTTTTTTTT
>NW_007781443.1:0-590 GCF_000696425.1 Galeopterus variegatus
ACTTATTAAAAGAAGTCATCTTAACATTTATAAAAGTATAAGTATTAGTGAGTAGACTCTAGAACAGGGACAGACAAACTATGTACAGCCCATGGGGCCAAATCAAGCTCACCACTTGTTTCTGTAAGTAAAGTTTTATTGGAACACAGCCACATGCATCTGTTTACATACATTCTGTGGCTACATTTGTGCTACATTGGCAGAGGTGATTTCAGACTATGTGACCTGCAAGGCATAAAACATTTACTATCTTACCTTCTATGGAAAAACTGTCTGCCAATCCTGCTCTTAAAAGATCAAAGAGTAAAAAGTTCAATAAATATGTATTAGAGCTAATTAAACACACTAAGTTTAGCTTTTTTAGTAACGGAAACCAAAAAGTAACACACAAGCTTAAAATAAGGAGGAACAATTGGGCATATCTACTCAAACCCCTTAATTAAGAGCCTGAAGAGTTAAGGGACTTGCTAAAATTCACCCAACCAGACATCAACGTAGACCAGTTTAGAAAGCGCCCCTGATCGCTCACCCCATACGATTTATCTTACATCACACAGCATCAATAAGTAGTAGCACTTCCACAATATTTT
>NW_007781443.1:2802-3011 GCF_000696425.1 Galeopterus variegatus
TATCACAACTACTCAACTCTGCTGTTGTTGCCATAGACAAAAGTGAGTGAGTGAGTGAGTGAGTGAGTGGGTGGGTGGGTGAGTGGGTAAGGTTGGGATCCAATGAGGTAGTGTTGACAGTAACAAGCAGTGGGCCAGATGTGGCCTTCAGCTGTAGCCTTTGCCCACCCCGAGCCTATGTATCCTATGACACTAGGAAGCCCAGCTGT
>NW_007781444.1:0-458 GCF_000696425.1 Galeopterus variegatus
CTCCTGCTTAATTTCCTGCTTGTGCAGGCCCTCATAGTCAGCCAGAAGTAAGAGCTTAGGACCATCTCAGGTTTTTCCTGGACAGGCACACAGATCTGCATATGCACATGGCTTTCTTGATTCTCAGAAATAAGTTGGAGCTATGAACATCTCACACCCAGCTTTTTAAATATTTTGGTTAGCTTGTTATTCGCCCTAATTTATAGCTGCCTCAGGTGACTGTGATATACAATAGCCAATAATTATTTACAGTGAAGGCCCCAGGGGACAGGCTGTTTTCACAGGCAAGTTCTGAGTTAGGTCAAATAAAGACAAGCTTTCTAGTGGGATTTTCCAGGGAACTGCCAGACAGGTCAAATGATGATAGTTATCTAGGAATGGGGCTTTATTTTTTTAAAAGATGACCGGTAAGGGGACCTCAACCCTTGGCTTGGTGTTGTCAGCACGACACTCAGCCA
>NW_007781444.1:2308-3011 GCF_000696425.1 Galeopterus variegatus
ATAATATTGGGGATACAAAATAAGTAGAAAAGATATGTTGCCTTCAAAGATTTTATTTTATAGTTGAGAAAATAGGCTTAGACAGATGATAAAATAAATATAAAAGATGATAAAGTGCCAAGTTTTGTGGCACAAACACTCAGTGTAATAGTATAGCAAAGGATGGGCAAGAAAGTCATTAGGACAAGTTCTGACCAGTGATATGATTTTCCCAAGGATGGCCTGCCACTGTCCTCATCCACATGGAGCTAAGCACTTTAGATGTAATACAAAACTAATCATTTGATTGTGAAATGAGAGGGTTTTTTTTTTTAAATAGTAGCCCAATAATCAAGGAAACATATTTACAGCTTAGTAAATAAATTTCCAATGTCAGATAGTTAATAAGTGATGGGAGAGGAGGCTAGAAGTCCTCCGTGGTCCATGCTCTTTCCTTTCTACCATGCTGCCTCTCCATGGCTGCTCAGTGTGTCTCAAAGCCTGGGGCTAGGAAATACTGCAGAATGACAAAAATGTCAGCGTGCTTGAGAAGCAGCCAGATCACAAATATATGTATCCATATTCATGGACATGTATACACGTGTATATGCACGCATACATTTGTTCATTGAAATGGAATTGGGAGATCAGAAGAGGGAAATCACAGGGAAGAGAAAGATTTCCAAAACTTCAATTGCTGTTTTATAATTTTTTTTTTTTTTTT
>NW_007781445.1:0-470 GCF_000696425.1 Galeopterus variegatus
AGGCAGATAAATGCAGGGATGGATAGGGTGGGTAGACGCACTGAGCCTCGGGAAGGGAAGTTTCTCTAAGGCCAGCTGCATCTTCTCTGTTGGGCCTGGGGAGCGAGGTTTGCTGTGGGAGAGGGACTCCTTGGACCAAGGTCGGCCAAAACCAGGGACAGAACTCGTCCCATTCTCATGATGCTAACTAAAGGCGGATGCTATAGTGAAGTCCTTGCTCAACAATGTTCACAGACATTCTTTCCTGGACATCTCTGTCTCTGTGGAGGCAGACCTGATGGCCCTGAGATGGGAACTCTGATCCCAGCACCTGTGGAGTGTAAGGCTGTGTGAGCAACCCTTCTTCAGTTTATGTGGAACCCTAAACCTCTATCGAGAGCCTGATTTACTGGGAGCAGTGACTACTCCTGTAGAGACAGGTGGTGAGGGATACTGATTGGATGGTGTTAGAGACGTGGGCCTCAGGACAG
>NW_007781445.1:2267-3011 GCF_000696425.1 Galeopterus variegatus
TGTGTGGGGTTTTTTCATAGAAGCATTCAGCTGTTGAATTTAGATTTGACAAGGGTTAGGGATTTCCTAGGTATGTGTAAAGCAGGCAGTGGAGTTAAATATTTTCAGTGGAATGATTACAGTTTTGGACCAGGGACTTTAGGCTGTATAAAGAGGTAAGGGAGACAGTGAGGGGGAGATAGAGTAAACTAGTGGTGGGTTCAATGGATTAAAGGTTTCATTGAGGTTGAAACATTGTTAAAGTGGTAAGGAGTTTATTGTAGGTTGAATAATGACCCCCAAATATATCCTACTTCTAAATTTGGAACCTTTGTATGCTACCTCATATGGCAAAAGTGACTTTGCAATGTGATTAGGCTCAGAATCTTGAGATGGGGAGATTATTTTGGATCATCCAGGTGAACCCTAAATGTAATCACAAGGGTCCTTATAAGAAGGTAGCAGAGAGAGATATGACCTCAGAAACAGAAGTGGAGAAGGTGGTGTGATGGCAAAGTAGAGGGAGGTTTAGAGATGCTGCTCTGAGGGCTTTGAAGATGGGGCAGGGGCCATGAGCCAATGAATGCAAGGAATGCAGCTCTGGAAGCTGGAAAAGGCCAGGAAACTGATGCTCCCCTAGTGTCTCCAGAGGGAGAGTGGTCCTGCTGAGTTTTTAGGTTTTGGTCCAGTAGAACTAATTTTGGATATCTGACCTCCAGAGTCATAAGAGAATAATGTGTGTTATTTTAAGCCACTAACTCTGTG
>NW_007781446.1:0-582 GCF_000696425.1 Galeopterus variegatus
TCTCATACATTGTTGGTGGGACTGTAAGATGGTGCAGCCTCTATGGAAAATGGTATGGAGTTTCCTCAAACAATTGCATATAGATCCACCATATGACCCAGCTATCCCACTGCTGGGAATATACCCAGAGAAATGGAAATCCAGTGTTCATTGCAGCAATAGGTAAGAGTTGGAACCAGCCCAAAGGTCCATCATCAGATGAGTGGATACGTAAAATGTGGTATATCTACACAATGGAATACTACTCAGCTACAAAAACCCCCCAATTTGCTGCTATTTGCAATACCATGGCTTGACCTAGAGAGAATTATATTAAGTGAAACAAGTCAGGCACAGAAAGAGAAATATCACATGTTCTGACTTATTTGTGGGAGCTAAAAATAAATAAATAAATACACAAACTGTGGGGGAGGAGGGAAGAAGACACAACAATTACAATTCCTTGAAGTTGATATGACAAGTGCACAGATATGAGGTTGTTGGGAGGGAGCGGGGAGAGGCGGGAGGGAGCAGGGAGAGGCAGGAGGGAGGGAGGTTGTGGTAATGGGCCACAATAATCAACCACATTGTATATTGACAAAA
>NW_007781446.1:1858-3011 GCF_000696425.1 Galeopterus variegatus
CAATAATCAACCACATTGTATATTGACAAAATAAAATAAAATTTAAAAAAAAGAAAAGAAATGAAAGAGGATGTCACTTAAGAAAACTATTTAAGTTGGGTTTGTAAGGGGAATGTTTTTCGTCCTTAAGACAATTAACTCTAAGCCCTGTGGTAGCAGCCAGTTAGTTACTAATGACGTGATAATGACAAGACTAAATGTTCCAAGTTTGGCAAAGGCGAGCAATCTGTTAGCCTTGGTTGGATTTATAATACATGATTAAAGGTAATGAGGCCCATTTCTTTAAGAGTGGTCTATGGTGGAGAATTTTTACTCTGTGTCTACACACATAGAACTAATTAGGGCTTTGGATCCAAATTGGCCTCTCAAATTGAATAAGGGGAAAAAAATCTATTTAGTTACATTTTTAAAATGTACGTTCTGCCAAAATAGTTAATCTGGTTGTACATCTAAATAAATGCTTTTCAGTCTGTGGATCAAGACCCATTAGCGTGTTGTGAGATCAATGTATTGGGGCATGGCCAGTATATATTTTAAAAATAAAATAGATTAGAATAGAAAATATCAGAGTATATCATAATAATGGTTAGTATTGGTTTGTGAAACTTTGTTTCATTTACATAGAGGAACCCCCCACCCACACTCATACACAAAGTTACTTCAAAATTTTGTGGAAAAATAGAATTAAAAGATAATATGAATCTTTCCATGGACTTTTTGAAGTACCCTCATGTGTGCATATATCTATATATCTTTATCTATGTATGAGTGTATATGTATATTTGTATATGCCTATGTGTACCTGGTCACAATGTAAGTTTTACTTTTCACTGTAGGTCTGATCAAGAGAAGGTCAGGTTCCCCAGGAAACAGATTCTGAGATGAAGATTGTGTGCAGTGAGTATATTTGGGAAGAGCAGGATCAGGCAGAGGATGCAATTGAACAGAAATGTAACTGCAACAGAGGTCTCAGCTGATCCCTCTGGGGAGCTCTGAAGCTTGAATGGCACTGCATAGTGGCCCTGAATTGAGACAAATGGGCAGCGGGGCCTTTGTACCCCACAGCCAGATATTGGTTGTGGGCTGCTCCCGGGGAGGGACGTTACCTTGAGTGAGGTGGCTCCTTTCACTGGCCAAAGGCAATTCCAGAGGC
>NW_007781447.1:0-320 GCF_000696425.1 Galeopterus variegatus
TTTTCTTATTCATTAGTGATGGATTAAATCTCTTTTCAATTAAAATACACAGGTTCCCCTTGTTCACCTACCGAATTCCTTTGTTCCTAACAGCTGACCCTTTCTGGGTCTCATGGAGTCTATGGCCATCACTTTCTTTGCACATGAATAGCTAACTGTCTTGTAGACAAAATGAATGTAAATTGCCTCTGAAATGAAAAGAATGGTCTTTATTGAAAAACATCTGCCCATCTTTAATGGTAAATATATCATCTCCGTATCACTTTGGGATTAATCGTTTAGCCCTCCACAAAGATAATATTCATATGTGCCTGACATTT
>NW_007781447.1:2218-3011 GCF_000696425.1 Galeopterus variegatus
AGGAGACATTCAAGAATTTAACCATTTTTCCCACAATATTTTAATGAATACTTGGAGAATATGGAGGTCTCTTTCTCTATGACTGAAACATTAGTAATTGAGTACATTTCTGTTTGGCTGGTGAGGGAGGCAACAATTCTAATCTGTCTACAGGCTATGGGGCAAAAGGAAGAATAAAATCATGGTGAAACATTAAAATGTCCTAAAACTGAAAATAGGGTCTTTGAGGGAATCTCAAAAGCATTTTTCTGGTAAATACAAGACCATGGACTCCTCCAAGTGCTGAGCTGACAGAGTTATTAATTATATTTGCAGAAGTGATGGGAATAGCAATCTCCTTTCATTATAATGCATCTACAATAGCACTTATTATGGGTTATATCCTGGGCTGATGTTTTATACACATTCTCCTATTTCATTCTATCTATAGTCCCTGGAGATTGGTTCTCTTATCCCCATTTTACATTTGATAATATGGAGACACAAACATATTTGTTAATTTGCCTTGAATTTCATCACTTACGAATGGCAGAGGTGGGATTCAGCCCTATTTCCAAACTCTGTATTTTTTTAACCAAGCACTGCTACATATCAATGTCCAGGAAGGTAAATGAGATATGTGCTTTCCACAAACTCATTTATTTCTATATTTGTGCATTTATTGGTTTTGCTTCCCTCTCTTATTTTCAAAGCTCCTTTTGAATAGCTATAACCTTGTTTCAACTAAATAACAGGGAGAAGAATTCTCATTCTCAGTAAATACAGTGGAGTGTTACTAGTCCTGTGGTGGTCT
>NW_007781448.1:0-419 GCF_000696425.1 Galeopterus variegatus
GTCATGAGTAGCAATGCCCAAGCCACTTCCAAATGGCTTTTATATCTGGGGAACATGCAGATAAAATGTATGTCACTAGAAAAAAGGCAAATACGTTACTACATATTTTGGAGTCAGCTCTTAATTTTGTTTGAGGTGAGAACCAGTGTGAATTTAAAGCAAAGTGATTAAGAGACCAAGCAAATGGCACCCAAGGAGCTTATTGAGAAAGCCAACATAGATAAACGTGTCCATTACTAACCTAACACAAGATTCAGAGTCACCGAGAATCTTAATCACTTTCTCTTGTGGCAACATTAAATCCCAAATACAAAAAGTAAATTCGAATGTTTTAAAGACATTGCAAACACTTTCACACTATGACTACAACCTCAAAGTGAGGTGAGAATCTCAAACATATGGTTAGTTCTTCAAGTGTG
>NW_007781448.1:2137-3011 GCF_000696425.1 Galeopterus variegatus
TGATTACTAGAGTCCTTTCTGGGACTAAAGATCAACTGCTCTTGTTCTCCAGAACAATGGAAGCAGAGGGAGTAAGACACTTAACAACACCTTTTCCTCTTCTACTCCCCCTCTTTGAAGGCAGCAGAGGATCTAAGGGAGAAGGGCTCCCATCCCATCACCCACATCTGACGGAGGTTGGGAACAGTTGGCCTCAGCTGTCAGGACTTTTGAAGTGCAGATGGTGCACCCTCCCAAAACTGCCATGCCTGGCCTTGAACATCAAGGGGCAAGTGCACCTGACAAAGCCAGGGAAAATCACCACACCCAGGACACCTTCCTATTTGAGAAATGTCAGGGACTGGAGTCTGAACTCTTGCATTTCCATCCATTCAGGCAGAGGGATCAGATGACTATCCCTCTTCTGATCTGTCAAAACATTACTTAAATGGCGTATGTTGGAAAAGGGGGAAGAAAGACATCATATTCAAGGGCTCATAATGGCAACAGGAAGTTCTGACATAGAGTTTTTTNAGAAAGACATCATATTCAAGGGCTCATAATGGCAACAGGAAGTTCTGACATAGAGTTTTTTTGAAGGGGCCCCTTCTGACTTCTATGTTGAAATTGATTCTGTTCTAAACCAGACCCAGGTTGCAGCCTCGAGTCCCTCTGGGAGGCGGCTGGATCTTTCACAGGGTGCCTCTGGTTCCGTGGGCAGTGTGCACTACATTTCAAGACATGTTGTGAAGGTAAAAAAAAAAAAAAAAAAAGCCTTGAAAAGTTCTTAACCAGGTCACTAACAACACCTTTAATTACGCAGAGAGAAACAACAGTAATTATAGCTTCTGTTAGCACCCTGGGCTGGCAGCTCCCCAGCCAGGACTTCATGCAT
>NW_007781449.1:0-3011 GCF_000696425.1 Galeopterus variegatus
ATGGGGGGGGACAGGAAAAAAATTCAAAATCAAATTTAGCCAAATGATACATAGATGCAGAATTATAGCTTCACAAAACAATCCAGAAAATTCTCTGGCCCCATGTTAACTTTTATTACCATAAGTAAGTAACAAGCAACTGAATTCTTTATTCCTCCATTCACATTGTTTTCATTTATCTATAGTGAAACCACTCAAGAAAGCAAAGCAGATTTTATTAGTGACTTGGAAGAGCTAAAATATGGCTGAATCCTTTCATTTTCTTTTTGCTCAATTCCTTAAATTCATTCATTCAGCAACGTGTTCAATAAACATAATGGAGGCTTACGACCATGAGCTGAACATTGGCTAAGCAAAAAGACACAGAGATGAACAATAGATACTTTCAACTCCAGGTTATATTGATTGGGTATAAAGACAGATATACAAAACAATAGTTAACATATTATTTGGGATGCATTAGGCTAGATTCAGGAATGCACAGGGTTCTCTGTGACACGGAGGTGGATAAAATGAAGGTAGGTGGGCCTCCCAAAGGAGAACTTTGGGAGTTAAATCTTTACAGGTTTAGCAGAATCAACTCTGGTTTAAGATGGAGAATTGATCATAGGCATTTACAAATGAAATAAGAAAAACGTTGACTTTTTGTTTGTTTGTTTTGTTCATAAACTCATCTAGATGGGGTTAGTTGGTAACTGACTTAGCAGACCTGGGAAGGCTGGATCTTACATCAGCAGTGGAGAAAGATTGGAATTGGCCTAATTTATACCACAGAGTCACCAAAAGGCACAAGTTATGCTTGCACCAAGTACCCCAGCAGTTGGTACATGGAGCATTGGTTGAAAGCTGTTTAAGGAGTAGTTAGACCTGCAGATCCTCTCCCACTACCAGACAGCTACTTCTCATTTCTCTCTAGCATAGAACCAGAGGCTTAATTTTTGGAAATGGCAAAACAGAGGTAGCTAGACTAGATGAGGACAATAGGATGATTAAGGAAAGAGATCATATATTGAAAGTAAATGTTTCCATGCTGAACATTTAGATCCCAGTCTTTGATCTCACTTAACTAAGAATGCTGTCAGCAAGACATAAATCTCTAGGGAGAACACTGAATGACCCTTCTCTGGGGAATCTGGACAGCAGTAGACAAAAAGTACTGACTTTGGGGTTCTCCAATGAAACTGCCCAACACAGTCAACCTAGGGTAGGGACTGATAGATCTTGGATGTGGTCGATGCCATCTTGGATATGACCAGTGCCATCTTGGATGCCGCCTCATCAACTTGGACATAACTGACGTCATTACGGATGTGACCAGCGCCATATTGAGTATAAAATGGCCACCAGTCTTTACCCTACCTCATGGTTTCCTTAAACAAAGAAACACTCTACCTCATGGTTGCCTAGACAAAGAAACTCTTCCACTCCTGCCTGGAGGTACCTCCCATCTTGACTGCATCACCCCTACCCACCACACCAGCACCAACCATCAGCCTGATCCCACACACCAGCACCCCCTCTCCCTCCCCACCTGTGTTTTTTGCACCCACCAACCCATATAATCCTACGTACTCCCTTTAGCAGCTGCTGCCCTGCCATTTTTGAGTGCTGCCTGGCAGATTTTTTCTTCATTTAATAAAGCCGGAATGGTACCCAGCTTTTTGGCTCGTTTCTTTCATTTTGGTGCCAAAACCTGGGAAGGTTTTTGGCTGACGTTGCTGGACGATCCCCTTTCTCGCTCTCTTGGGTTGTCCTTCCCTGACCTGCAGACTGGGTGCCCCTGGGACTCTCTCATTTTTTCCTTGCTGCTTCAGACCGACACATCCACCACTGGCCTCGTTTGGGGTGAGTTAGGGGAGTCCTTCCCATCTACTCCTACAGGTTTTTCTCAATCCTCTATCTATAACTATGGTCTCGCTCAAAAGGCGCCTGGCTGAGAAAACGCCTCTCCTGCCGTGGTTACAGGGGACGCCCTCATACAGGTGGCTTCCCTCCATCCGAGGGGGCAGGACAACAACAGGGACGCCTCTTGTTGTTCCCGCCCTCTTTCTACTGGGATTTTTCCTCTTTCTCACCCTCAGCATGGGATCCTCTCAGACTAAACCCTCCCCATCTACTCATCTGGGGTGCATCTAGGCTAATCTGTGACCTCTCAGCCTACAAGGAGATATAAAACCCAAATGGCTTCTTTTTTATTGTAATCAAGTCTGGACTAGATATAAACTCAATACCAGATCCCAATGACCAGAAAACGGCTCCTTCGATCTGGCCACCCTAACAGATCTTATTAACTTCTGTCACAGAAGCGGAAAGGAAGGAGAGATTGCCCATGCTCACCCCCCCAATCAGATGCCGACCCTCCCTCTGACCCATCAGACCACTCCGCACCCCGGCCTCCACCGTATGCCTCTGGCCCCTCCCCAGCCCCTTCGCCTGCACCAACCCCTCCCCCTTCGCCACCTCACACCCACTCTCAGGATGCCTCCTCTGCCCATCTGGTGCCTCCTCTGACCTGCCGGCCCCCTTGTATTCTTTTCGCGAGGTTGCGGTGTGGAGGGCATTGTTTGCCTCTATGTTCCCTTTTCCCTATCTGACCTTTTCCAGATTGAAAAGCATCTCAGATCTTTCCAAACTGACCCTGATATTTATGTAAAGGAATTTAGATACCTCTCACAGTCCTATGACTTCACCTGGCATGATATTTTCATGATCCTTACAACTACCCTTTCACCTGAGGTTTGAAAACAGGTCTGGGTTGTGGCCCAACAGCATTCAGATGAGTCACATGCGCAAAACAATAGATTGCCCACAGTTGTTGAAGGCGTCCCCTGCATTGACCCCTACTGGAATTATAAGAGCGGACATGGGGACCGTAACCTCCAAGATCAAATGGTCACCCATATACATTCTACTTTACAAAAACTTACCCACAAATTGGTTAACTATGATAAACAACACATATGCAAGATCATTCATCACGATCAAGTGGGATTCATCCCAGGGAAACAAGG
>NW_007781450.1:0-454 GCF_000696425.1 Galeopterus variegatus
GGGGCAGCCTGTGGCTTTGCATCCGCCATCAGGCCTGCGGACTGGCCTCTGGTTCTGCCATCCCTCCCCCCGAAAGCAGCCAGGCGTCTAAGGTGGGCACACCTGCTTACAGCTCTGCACACCGTGAGGGCTTTGGAGGGGCAGCCCGGGGCTGAGGCCACCCCCTCTGTCACAGGTGAGGCCGATGCCGGGAGCCTCACCCTTTCCCTCACCCACCAAGGCTGGAGGCTGTCCCTAAGGAGGGCTGTACCCTGACGGGTCGTGAAGGAGCCGCTGCGGTTACCCAGCGAGGGAGGGAGGGCTGCCTGCTTGGTCGGGGAGGTGGTGGTTGGGTGGGGGCGGAGTGGAGGAGAACACCTGGCCAGGTAAGGGTGCGTGCGACATTGGAAAGCACAGACCTCTGTCCTAGCTCCTGCTCCACCCCTGCGAGACGCGACCTCGTGACCTCGGGCGG
>NW_007781450.1:2647-3011 GCF_000696425.1 Galeopterus variegatus
CAGACCTCTGTCCTAGCTCCTGCTCCACCCCTGCGAGACGCGACCTCGTGACCTCGGGCGGGGACTTCCGCTGGACGGCATGGCCTTGACCTGCCGCCTGCTGGGTGAGGACAGGATGAAAAGGTGGGGAACAAAGGCCTTTGCAGACTTTGAGGTGCAGCCTTCATCCACATGCAGGTTGTTCATGCTCAGTTCAGCTGAGGCTCTTTTCAGGGAGAAAGTCCTGGGTTGCAAAAGTGCCCCAGGAGGGCGACACACAGAGGATGACATTCCACCAAGCAAACATGACCAATAGCAGCTTGTCCTCTAAGAGCAATGAAGGCGGCAGGGCGGAGGACACGTGGGCTGGGGAAGGAGAGGGGAC
>NW_007781451.1:0-535 GCF_000696425.1 Galeopterus variegatus
TTCCTCATGTAGATAATATTCTAGTCAGATGAGTCATGTAATAAATTAACACATAAGAAAACAAGTGCTAAAATTAAAAAAATATATAGTGATGGCTAGCAGACTACTTTAAATTGAGTGGTCAGCAAGTAACTCACTATGGAGGAGTGGGTAAGAAGGAGCCAGTCAAGTAAAGAGATGGCTGGAAGAGTATTTTAGATGGAAGGAACTGTCAGACATGAGGACGAGCACAGGTACAGTCGTCCCTCAGCATCTGTGGGGGATTGGTTCCAGCACACCCAAAGATACCAAAATCCACAGACGCTCAAATCCCTTATATACAATGGTGTAATATTTGCATATAACCTGTGCACATCCTTCTGTATACTTTAAGTCATCTCTAGATTACTTGTAATTCCTAATACAATGTCTACATACCACTTCATTTGCATGGATTCAACGTAGTACTCAGCGCATGGCAAATTCAAGTTTTGCTTTTTGGAACTTTGTGGAATTTTTTTGTTTCTGAATATTTGCAATCCACAGTTTGTTGAAT
>NW_007781451.1:2225-3011 GCF_000696425.1 Galeopterus variegatus
TTTATCAAACCTGGGAGTTAGTCCATCAAGCGATTCCACCTCCTGAGGCAGGCAGGTTTTCTTTTTCTCTAGGTACTACAGGTATGTGTTAACTGTTTTGGGAATGTAACCTTGTGGAATAGATACGTTCTTTGGAACGCTACTACAGTTGGTCCTGGGAGTCAAGTACGTAATTTTTCATCTATTCAAACGTTTATCGATTGCCTTCCTAATGCCAGGAATGCCTGTGGGCCCTGGATGTCTAAGGTTAATCCAAACAAGCACAGTCCCTGTGCTTATACACCAACTGGGGAGACTGACAATAAACAATTGAACAAGTAAACATATAGTCAGAAACTCTAAGTAGTGTTGAAAAGGAGAGGTAGGATGATACCACTGAGAAAATGTAACTGGAGGGCCTGCTTTAGGTTAGAGTTCAGGGAAAACTCCTCTGAGGAAAATTAAATATAATGTGGGACCTGAAATACTAAGTAGCTATATATGAAAAGTATAAGAGGAGTGGGAATATAAACTTCTCAGCCCTTGTGAAGGTCCCAAACTTGTAAAAAGCCTAACCAGCATGGGAAGACTGGTGTGGCTGGAGAATAGTGAGCAAGATGAATTATTTGAAGTATGACCCAGGCCTTCTGGCTACAGGTGATTGAACCCTGGAGTTCCCAGAATCAAACTGATTCAGTTGGGCTGTCTCCAAAACTTGGAGTTACCGATACAGAGAGTGTAGCCAATTAGTTTGGAGCTCTGAAGATACAAACTCATGAAGAGTTGGGAAAAGAGGCAGCACCCTGG
>NW_007781452.1:0-3010 GCF_000696425.1 Galeopterus variegatus
TGCATACCCTGATACACAGACAGTACATTCCTTCCAGGCATACTCTAATACACAGACAGTACACTCCTTCCTCAACACAGGCAAAATTTGATGTATTGTGGCAATAATAGGAATGCCAAATGTCTGTTTGGCAGTATCTTTCTGTGAGGTGGCTGTGGTTCCATTTCTTTGAGAGGTCAAAGTGCAATGCGGATCTAACAGAGCATCAGAGAATGCTAGCTAGTCACTAAATCTGTTTGATATGTTATGGTATTGGAGAAGACAGAAGAGTGAGCAATTCTGGCTAATGGGATGTGGGTGGAAATAATGCAGGTCATTTCATTAAGGGTCCTTCTCTTGTTTGATGTCCATGCATGGGATCATCAGGGAACTTTGAGATTCCAGAAGACTATGAAACACTTGGTGACAGTAGAAGGTACTAGATACCAGAACAGCAAACCCCTGCATCAACGCTGGGAAGAGCACCCCTGAAGGCTGAGTATCTGCATTGCACTTGATGAAGCAAGAATAAATTCTACTCTCTGCTGACACCTGGGAGGTTGTGTTTTACAGCCATTAGCCTACCCTGATCAATATATTTGGTACTGTGGGATGGAGAGCAAGGTTGGAGAGTGTTTCTTATCTATAATCTCTGTGCAAAGAGCTAAAGAACAAAACCACAAATGATAGGTGAGGAAGGGTATACAGATTTAAAAGAAAAAAATGGTAGTGTTGTAAACCTCCTTTAAACACCACATGAGATCCTTTCAGGCCGACCAGCTCATCTCTCCATCTTTTCAGCAGACCTTGGGCCCTTGCCTGTTTTCTATGAGCCAAGCATCATGATGACTCATGGACTCCTAGGTCCAGACTACTCCCATTGGTCCACCAGCAATATAAGTTGGAGCCCGATGCTGTGCATTAGCTGACAAGAAAAGACTGGCCTTCCTATGCATGGTCAGACTGGATCCAGTGGAATATCACATTCTTCTAGATGCCCAGGGGCCAAATCACACAGGCTAGAAGTATGGACAAGCCAGTGCTACAGTGAGAAAGAATGTAAGGTTTTCTTCCGCAACATTTTCAAAATGCAAATATGAGATACAGTTCACCTAAAATAAGCAAATGTTTCTCAACAAAGCACCCACATTTTCTTGCATATAAATATATTAATTTGGAGAAATGCCGCTACCATATAAAATCAATTCCTCAGTGAATAAAGGAGCATTTTCACTAGAGTAATAAGCACTTCTAAGCTAGAAATAATGAGAGTAGTTTCAAGCTCAAGTAGGCAGGTGCAGTTTTACAGTTCTGGCAAATATTTGGCTTCTGTGCTTTTAAGTTATCATAATAACTCTGAAACCACATTTTGATTTAGCCCTGGAAGATTTAAAAAACAAATCATGGCTTACAAAAGTTATATAGAAAAACCGTTTTCTGTTAAGCAACTAAATGGAACATTAAAAACCTTGGCATTGAACAGCGTACTAGCTTATTCATATAAAACACAGCTGAGTGATGATCAGTATATTCATGCAAATGTTTGTGTATCTTCAACCCCACCAGACCTTTGGCTGATAAATATTCATAAAAATATTCATTAAAGCTCAGATTAAATTATTTGTTTAGATGTTTGCTTTTATTATAAAACTGGCCATAAACACTCAAAGTTAGAAATTGTTATTAGTATTGTTTCTTTTTATTTTATCCTAACATTATATGAAGCATCTAATAAATAGTAAGGAATCAACAGAGATTAGTGAAATTAATCTAAAGGGAAAAAATAAACATTTGAAGCTGAAAATAAATTACTCAAAAAGGAAGTATATGAGAGATATTTTAGAGACTTGACATTTCATTTAGTAATTCTTCAGCATTCTTTTTCTTTTATACCATTAAAGATCTTTTATAAAAAATTACTGGGATATCACACATAGAACAACACATTTTGAAACATCACATAATGATTCCAAAATATAATTTTTACTTTCAAAAAATTTTTTAAAAAATTTTTTATCACTGTAATGTAAACTTTCATGGGAATAGGATCATTTGAGGATAAAGAACTTTGGATCACTGCAGAACCATAAATTACAAAGTCCAACCACTTGACCGATTCAGCATAAAAAGAGGAAAATGCAAACTCAAAAATTTTAAATGTAAATATGTTGCCCAAAACCATTAAAAAGTTGGTTTGCCTGATACTTTCAAAGCTATTTTTCAAAAAGACTGTTTGTTAAATGAAGACAGTTTTGCTTACCCTTTGAAGCTAGTTCCCCAGAAGAGGCTGCCCTTCTCCTATTCACAAACATAAAAATACAAATACAGTTTGTTTTATGCTTACAGTTGTCTCAGGCCTGCACTAATGCTTTCTACTTCTTAATTCTAAGTTTCTCTATAGAAAGCTGTTGCTGTATCTTTCTCTCTCGTCGTTCAAAATTCTATCAACAGCCCAGGAGGTGACAGAAGTTCCAGACAAATCTATCCCATGTTCAACTACAACTTTCTTTCACGTTTACTGTTGTTAATCTACTCGCACTGGAACTTTCTCTCAACTTCTCTTAACTTTAACTTCCACTGATTCTATTTCTTCTTTATCTAACTGTTCCTTTCTCTTTATTTTTCATCCTACCACACTTAGATTTCATAGTCCAGTCTTTCAATTACTTTTGTGCCAGTATTCAATCTCTCTGCCTTCTTCACTTCCAAAGAGTAAAAATCCTAACCCTGTTCAGACCAAAATAATCACTTTCTTTTTGCCAGTACCCATAAAGCTAAGCATTGCACATTTTACCAGTGTGAAGTTACCTATTCCAAACTCTGTTCAACAGGGTTCAAACAGGTTGACAATACTACAAGGTTTTTCTGTTTGGTAGCCTAGAGACCCCTCAAAAACTGCACTCTCCCTGGAAGAACTGTTATAGGTCAACCACATCCATCTAAACCAAAAATCGAGGTGTCAACCTCAATTGTATTGTCTCATTTACTTGACAATTCCAATCAGTCATAAGGTTGAGTCATCAGTTCTGGT
>NW_007781453.1:0-3010 GCF_000696425.1 Galeopterus variegatus
CTGAGGGTTGCAATCCATTGCCAGACACGAAAAAAGACAAAAAGGAAAAAAAAAAAAAAAATGAAAAATTGACTGCTATGTACTCTGCTGCAGTTTTTATATGCCTAGGTCTCTGTGAAATAGTCTTCCCACTGCTCTTTTCACATCTTTATTTTTCAGTGTGTAGATGAGGGGATTAAGGGTCGGGGTTACAACTGTATAGAAGAGGGAGATGAATTTCCCGTGAGTGTGGGCATAAGAACTGTTGGGATGGATGTAGACAGCTGTGATGGTCCCATAGAAGAGGGACACTACAATTAGATGGGATCCACATGTCCCTAGGGCTTTGCGACAGGCCTGGGCTGACTTGATCTTTATGACTGCCTGGGCTATATGTCCATAGGATGTTAATATCAGTGCTAGGGGCAAGAGGAGCAAGACCAATGAAGCAACGAAGAGCTGGACCACATTGGCACGAGTGTCCACACATGCAAGCTTAATCATAGAGGGCACCTCACAGAAGAAATGACGGAGCCACTGGTGTCCACAGCGAGGCAGCCAGAGAGTGATGGTGCCCTGGATAAGAGTGTTTCCAGCTCCACTGAGCCATGCGACTCCCGCCAGAGCCTGGCACAGCTGTGGGTTCATCACGGCTGCATAGTGGAGGGGTTTGCAAACTGCAGCATAACGATCAAAAGCCATTACCGCCAGGAGAACACACTCAGTAGAGCCCAATGCCAGGGAGACATAGAGCTGGACAGCACAACCCAGGGATGTGATGGTCTTGGCTGGTCCTTTTAGGTTCCACAGCAGCTGGGGGACAATACTGGTGGTAAAACAGATATCAACTAGGGAGAGGTGAGTAAGGAAAAAGTACATGGGAGTTTTGAGTTTAGGGTCTATGGAGGAGATCAAAATGATTACTGTATTTCCTACAAGGGTAAGGAGATAAGATATCAAAACAACCCAGAAGAGTATCTTTTCCAGCAGGGGCTGGTCAGAGAAGCCCTCCAGGATGAAGTCTCCTCTCACACTGCTATTGGTCATGCCCATTACCCTGCTCACAAAAGGAGGAAAACATTACAAGAATTCAGAGAAAGGATAATGTGTTGGCTACTTTTCACAATATCAACCTTTAAAAAATAACTCTGAAACACTGAGTCTGAGAGAAATGACAATGACCCATGGAATAAATTTTGGGGCAGTGTCCTTCAGAAGCCTCAGCAGATGGCATGAAAGAGAAGACACTCTACAGAGAGTCATGTGAAGGCTGTTGTGGAAGCAAAGTGTTTTCCTGAGAGATAACTATTAGAAGCCAAGGTAAAACTTATCACAGAAAAAAAAAAAAAAAAAAAGGGGAAAAAATGAAGTCTCCTCTCACACTGCTATTGGTCATGCCCATTACCCTGCTCACAAAAGGAGGAAAACATTACAAGAATTCAGAGAAAGGATAATGTGTTGGCTACTTTTCACAATATCAACCTTTAAAAAATAACTTGAAACACTGAGTCTGAGAGAAATGACAATGACCCATGGAATAAATTTTGGGGCAGTGTCCTTCAGAAGCCTCAGCAGATGGCATGAAAGAGAAGACACTCTACAGAGAGTCATGTGAAGGCTGTTGTGGAAGCAAAGTGTTTTCCTGAGAGATAACTATTAGAAGCCAAGGTAAAACTTATCACAGAAAAAAAAAAAAGAAGGGAGAAAAAAAGAATGTTAAAGGAATAAAATATACTCAAATAATTTACAGCTTATGACAAATCAAGTTAAATGGGCAAAATCTGGTAATACAGATGCTTAATATATTCAAATAATATATGTAAACAGCATTTTCATTTGTCAACTGTAAATTTCGAGTTGGAATTATTTTTCAAGGATTTTCTTTATATGAATGACAGCCAGCTTCCAGAGATTATAGAGGTTATTTTTCCTATAAAATGGCAAACATTTGGGTATTAAAAGTAATAACATTAACATTTATATCTAAATTTTTAATTATATGGGCACATAATTTCAAAAACATATTTCATTTAGTGATTAGTTAACTCATTTAGTCCACTAGCTTATTCATGCTGTAAATTCATATGGTGAATTCAGAACAACTGTCCTTCCCTTCTTTGGTGTGTGTTATTGAGGAAGGGAGTAGGCTTTCTGGTCTTATGTGTTGAATTATGAGGTTGAACCTGAATGGAGGGGGTTGGGATGAGGGTAAGGAGGGCTCTTTATCAGGATGAAAGAGGCTGCCTCAATTAAACTCAAGTAGAATTTTTACTTTGTAGCAGAGTCCAAGAGGTTTAATGGGCATTTAAAAAGTCTAAATTATAAATGCAAAAGTTTAAAATATATTCACCGACACAAAGCATATATCCAAAGATCATAACCATACCTCGTGTTTAGGACAAATAGACATTTTCTACATGGCATCAGCAAAAATCACTCAGGGCTTAAATTTTTCTGCTAATATAATTGCATGTCCTGAAATTGTTTTATTACTTGTTGCAAAAATTAATTTTGGCAGTAAAATATATTAAGTAACTCTCGGTTAATACTTCATATTAATTTCATTTATCATGTAAAAATAATACTTAACAGAACTCAGTGGAAATGAAATGAAGTCAAGGGAAGGGTCACATGAGGAATCTGGGCACCTAATAACAGCCTGAAGTCATTGAGTGGTCCCTCAAAATAGGGAGAGGAGAGCACAGTACTCATGAGAGCACAATACTCATACTCAAAAAGAGAATGCGAAGGGACGCCTAAGGAGCAAACTAGATAATACAGACATCATGTGCATAATTTACATAAATAATATATTTCATATAACATATATTAAATATATATATTTCTAATTCTAATAAATGCACTCACAGTTATACACGAACAAAAACACATACATACGCATAACTCTTCCCATTCTCTCATTTTCCATCCATTTATCTACATTAAATAGTGCTCATTTTTCTTCTATCAAAGGAATAAAATAAAGCCAGACATGTTTCACTCTTGCTCTAACCTCTTTAAGGGGGCTCAT
>NW_007781454.1:0-529 GCF_000696425.1 Galeopterus variegatus
CCATAATAATCAACCACATTGTATATCGACAAAATAAAAATTTAAAGGAAAAAAAAAAAGTCATTGCTTTGTAGCTACTGCATTTTAATTACAGGTTTATTCTCCCTATTTTTCAAGATATAATTCCAGGTGAACAGGAGAAGTATTAGGGTAACAAAGAAGCTCAGTCTCATGGAAAACATGTTACTCAACATGAAACTAGTTACAGATGGGAGGTCACAGCATCAAAAGGAAAATTTCATGTTTCCTTCCCAGTCTGTGAATGCATCCCAGCTAAACCAGAAAGATGTACTTTCTCTAAATAGTTTTAGATTTCTTCACTTTTTCTCCAGCAGGAATACTTGATTGAATCCCATGGGCATTTCTTTCATGATCCCTTCGTCCATATATATTCTTTTATATTTATGTAGAAACACTGGGTATGCGATTATGTTTCAGTAAAATGTTTTGGATCTGAGATGATGCCTTATGTAACTCTCCAAAATCTGATAAGAAATTTGATATTAAGGAAAGTTGTAGGAAAAATAAA
>NW_007781454.1:2482-3010 GCF_000696425.1 Galeopterus variegatus
TTAATTCTCAAGCATTTTATTTTATTTTGTAGCTATTGTAAATGGGATTCTTTTCTTGATTATTTTGTTTGCTACTAGTGTATAGAGACACTACTGATTTTTGTACATTGTTTTTGTATTCTGCAACTTACTGAATTTGTTTATTAGTTATAATATTTGTTTTTTGGTGGAGTCTTTAGGGTTTTCTGTACATATGATCATATTACCTGCAAATGGGCCATTTTAATTTCTTTCTTTTTAATTTGAATACTTTTTATTTCTTTCTCTTGTCTAATTGCTCTGGCTAGGACTTTCAGTAGGATACTGAATAGAAGTAATGAAGATGGTCATCCTTATCTTGTTCTGAACTTAGAAGGAAAGCTTTCAAGTTTTCCCTGTTCAGAATGATGTCAGTTGTGGGTTTATCCTAAATGACCTTTACTGTGTTGAGATACATTCCTTCTATGCCTAATTTGTTGAGAGTTTTTGTTATGAAAGAATGCTGACTTATCAAGTGCTATTCTGCATCTATTGAAGTGATCATGTGGA
>NW_007781455.1:0-3010 GCF_000696425.1 Galeopterus variegatus
TATGATCATATTCAGAATGAATTTTCTAAATGATGAATTATTAGTTCACTGGCTAGGCTTGATCAGTATGATCTGAATATCTATATAGCAATCCCTGGACAGATTCTTTAATTAAAAACATACTGAAAATGAAGATAACAAAGTACTTTAGTGACAACGTCTGAACCCCAACTCTTTAATAATTGCAAAGACACCATGTCAGTATGATCTGAATATCTATATAGCAATCCCTGGACAGATTCTTTAATTAAAAACATACTGAAAATGAAGTTAACAAAGTACTTTAGTGACAACGTCTGAACCCCAACTCTTTAATAATTGCAAAGACACCATAATTCACATATTCAAGTAAGTATTTTTACAACTGGAATATAAATAATTACAGTGACTTTCTGATTACATACTGTACGTTTAATAATCAATTTTTATTTCTTCCTTTGGTGAGGAACAAACATGGCCTACCCAGAACCTGGATTTTGACCTTGGTCTACTGTAGGGAAAATGAAAAGTAAATGGTCAGGGTCCCTTGGGGGGGGCTGGAACCTTACCGAGCATTTGATGTAAATGATAACTGTGCACATGCGCCTGTTCCTTGGCTATTGTCTGTGGATGTGTGTGGGCACCTAGGTGTTCCTGGGTTATAGGACTTAGGTATAAAGGAGGAATGGCTCTCATTCACAGGGCCCTTGGGACACCCCAGGAGGCGACTAGGGCAGCTGCTGCTTGCTACCTGAGCTTGCATCTGAATAAAGCCTATTAATTTTTACCATGGCTCCCAGGATTGTTTTCCTATTACCTAGCTCTTGGACCTGCAGGTGAAGAGTTTGTGACCCAGTTTGTACAATGGGTTTGAAGGGTCTGTGAGCCCCAGCCCTAGCAATACAGTCTACCATTAAGTGGAACAGAGATGGGCATATTTAGTGTAGTGAAATACTGACCCGGATTTAGGCTTTGTTTTTACTCTGGTCACCTACAGTGCACTTGTAATGTTATTGTTATAGGATCCTGGACCCAGGACTGTCCTACTCCTGCCACACGGGCAGAGTTGTTTATTTGTTTTGTTTGTTTGTTATCTTCTTGTTCTATGAGAGAAGCTTCCAGACTGGACTGAGGCCATGTGCCTTTCCCACAGCTGCAGCCAATTATTCCTGCACAACTGCACCACCGAGGAAGGCTTTCTGATCAGCTGCTCTTCCTTTTTCCCTTCTCATGAATACCATGTGGACATTCATGAAAAGGAATCTCAGGAGTACCATACTGTTACACTATCCCACACTCGGCCGTTAGCAGGTTGTTTCAACTTTATCTGATTTCTTCTCGGCTATTCCTACAATAGCTTACATCTCCTTCTACCCTGCTCTGTACAGGGGAGCCAGTGCTTGTGCCTTGTCTCTACCTGAAAGGTTCTGTTTCTTCATGAAGTTTAGACCACTGATTGCCCTGGGACCTCAGTTTCTGAGAGCTTTAAGAAAAGTACTGATTTTGTATGTTATCCTGTTCTTTTTTGTTTCAAGGTGGGAAGTGATATTCTTTCCAATTTTCTACATCCTAGACAAAAACTGACTATGTATTTTGATCATTTAAACATTTTTTTCCCCTGTTGAAAGGGTTTTGAGTTAAATTAGAAGGATTCCATCTGGAATTCCTATCAAAATAATACTTAATCTGTTTATAAATCAATAAGGTGCTAAACAGCCTCATAACAATTGCAATACTCTGAACACATTACAAAGATAATGCCTTTGCATACAATACAGAATTGTTTAAAATATGTAAGAATTATGCAATTTTACTAACTTTTCCACACATGTTTTTCATGGGACTATAACACAAATTATAAAAATTACAAATACCAGGTTTCATTCAAAAGGAGAAAATACAGTTAATTTTGTAATTTTTAATTCATAATATTTTTGTAAATCTTTCTGTCATTTGAAATCATATGGTTTAGCTGCAATATTGTATTTGTGTTCTGATGTGTTACAAAATGACCACATCTTTATAATGGAGACAAACATTTTGCACTTCCTATGTAAAGCATCCACCACAACACCTTTGCAACAATGTATTTATTAAGCTTATTGCTATTATCAAGCATTGTATTGATTCAAGACCACCCATTATATGGTCCTATATTGCCTAATCTTTCATTCTTCTTCCTCACAATTCCTCTCTATACATTCACACCTTTACTCAAAACATTTTTTTCTCAGCAATCCAAATACATCTTTATCATTCCTATTTTGTAACTTTGTTACACATTACACATTCTCTCCCTCATCTATCATTATTCCTTTCCTGTTTATTTTTCCTAATATTTTCTTTTAGGATTTATCTAAATTATCATCATGAATCTTTCCCCAATTATTCCATTTCATATTATTCTCTCTTCCCTTAGCTAGAGTAACACTTTATTGTTCTGTGGTCCATGGTTTCCAATTAGTGAGGTAATTTGGCCTATTTTTCTCCAGTTGTTGATGTGTTAGTTTTGTCTCCTCATGCAGAATGTAAGACTCCTGGAGAGTATGTAATGCACATATTTTCATCAGTACATATAATTCCCTAAAATAACTGGTACAGTATGCTATACCATTTAATAGCCAATAATTAATTGACAATCATCTTTCAATTATATAGTAAAATTACATAAATATTGTAAGTAAGTGTTTCATGAAATAAAATTCGTGTAAATTCAGTCACTGTAAGGATCAAAGTAAATTCAGCTTAAAGGAAATCTTATTTGGAATAGTGTACTTATAAGACTCATATCGTATTCTGAATCATTACTTGTTTATTATTTTCAATTGCTCATTTAGTAACATTTATGTAACAGTAAAAAAAAGTCATAACTACCCTTTCTTTAATTACGAAAGGAAATCTTATTTGGAATAGTGTATTTATAAGACTCATATCGTATTCTGAATCATTACTTGTTTATTATTTTCAATCGCTCATTTAGTAACATTTATGTAACAGTAAAAAAAAGTCATAACTACCCTTTCTTTAATTA
>NW_007781456.1:0-1045 GCF_000696425.1 Galeopterus variegatus
TTTCCTATTAAGAGAAAAGGAATCTGGGGATCAGAGTTGTGGTTTGCCAAAGTATCTAGTCACTCATTCTATTGCTCACCAATTATGCTTAAGGTCCCACAGCTGACATCTGTGTTTTTTTTAAAAAAAAGGAAAAATATACATATACATGTGTATATATATAGAGAGATCCCAGTTTCACAACAGCAACACTACTGATTGGGTCAGATAATTCTTTGTTGTAGGGACTGTCCTTTGTTGTAGGATGTTTAGCAGCATCCCTGGCCTCCTGAGCACTCCGCAAAGTGCTAGATATGCAAAGGACAAGACAGGCCCTCCTTCAAGATGGGGAGAATGACATATCACCCAATTGGTATAGACCAGCATAACAAGGACCAGGGACACAGCAGAAGGCTATGGGTTCTGCAGGAGTCAGTGGCTATCAGAAAATGCTACACAAAAAAAGATGATTTCATCAAAATGCTGTGTTTGTTATCTGTTGCTGCATAACAAATTGCCCCCCAAATTTAGCAGCCTAAAATTACAACCATTTATTATCTCACAGAGTTTCTGAGAGTAAGACATCTAGAAGTGACTCAGGTGGGTGATTCTGGCTCAGGGTTTCTGATAAGATTACAATGAAGATGTTGGCCAAGGCTGAAGTCATCTGAAGGCTTGACTGGAGCTGGAGGATCTGCTTCCAAGATGCTGCATTCACGTGGCTGTTGACAGGTGGCCTCAGTCCCTTGACACATGGGTCTTTTCACAGGCAGCTTGAGTGTGCTCACAACATGGCAACTGATTTTCCCCAGAGCAAGAGACCCGAAAGAAAGAAGGAGGAAGCCACAATGTCTTTTACAACCTAGTAACAGAAGTCACACTCCACCATTTCCATAATATCCAATTGGTTAGACAGAACAGCCTTACTCAACTACAACAGAGCAAGAGTACCATGAAGTGTGGATCATGGGGGCCAACTTTTACTAGGCTATTGCAAATTTTCCGGTTTCCATACTGCTTCTTATCTAATGGATTTAGAGCTTATGGACTTGTTCCATTTTTTGCC
>NW_007781456.1:2311-3010 GCF_000696425.1 Galeopterus variegatus
GAATCCCTTCATTTGCACCACACAGGCCTGCATGAGCTGGCACCTGCCCTACTGCATCCCATATGACCTTCCATCATCCTTCCCAGCCCAGCCTCACGGGCCTTCATCCCACGCCTCAAACAGACCACCTCCCTCCTACCACAAGCCCTTTGCACATGCTACTTCCTCTGCTTAGACCATTCTGGATTCTTTTATCTAGTTAATTCCTATTCATCCTTCAGATCTCCATCTTCATTTTCCTCAAGGCAGCTTTCTCTCCCTTCCTCCCTCCACCTCAAAATGCTTATCACAACTGAACTGCATGTTATACATGTGATCATCTGAGTAATATCTGCCTCACCGCCTTCATTGTATCCCCACCACCCAGCACAGGGCCTGACATAAATGAAATGCTCCACAGATATTTGCTGAATGAATGGATGACTGAATGAACTGTTGACTGAATGGAGATTCCAAAATCTGAATCAACAATCCATTCCCAGTGGTTAGAAATGGAGGCTGACCCTTTAACATCGAACCACCTGAGCTGTTCAAGCCTATTCCCCTGGTCATTCTTCCCCACAGGTGGGAAACAGGTAAGAGCTTTCCTCCTTCCACCCAGCGAGGTAAGGCCCGTGTCAGGTGAAGCTTAGACAGCGCAACTCCAAGACCACGCTATTCTGCTGCTCTTCCTGAGGCCAGGACAAGCTTTTTTACCTT
>NW_007781457.1:0-669 GCF_000696425.1 Galeopterus variegatus
CACAGATGGTCCACTAGCCACTGGAGTGCATTGACACAAGGAGAGTCACCAGCAGAGACCACAGAAAAGAACAGGATATCTCTCTCCACAAAGCCCATTCCAGAAGGACAGAAGAAGCATCTGCTGTATGATAATATTGGGGCACCTGAACACACCTCTCAGTATTGGACAGATCATCTAGGCAACAAATCAACAGAGTAACCATTACTCTCTCAGAAGGAGAGAAGAAATCTAGGGTAATTAGAGGAGCAAGGGGGAAGGGTTACTGGAATGGGGGAGATTGGACAAGGGGCATAAAGAATAAGTACTATTTGTAACAATATATATGCTAGTGATATTGATTTGATCAACATATCTCAACATTGAACCCCAAAAATATGTATAATCAATTATGATTCAATAAAAAAAATTTTTTAAAGCATATGCAACATTAAATTGGATTTTCAATAAAAATGAATACATCCAGGCCTGTGTATTCAGTTATACTTATCTTGGTTTGCTTACACTTCTAGAGTACAGGTCTAGGCATGTCAGTGGTATTGCTCCCAAATTCCCCAAGTTCAGAGAAGAGAAAATTCTATGCCCTGTGCTCAACCCAAGCGTATTAAAGTCACACTGAGAATCATTAATGTCTACTTAAGGCCAAAAATGTGTGTGATGTCCGTGGTG
>NW_007781457.1:1428-3010 GCF_000696425.1 Galeopterus variegatus
AAGTCACACTGAGAATCATTAATGTCTACTTAAGGCCAAAAATGTGTGTGATGTCCGTGGTGGTCAATTGCCAGAAGAGATTCAGAATTATGTAGGAGATGATCTCTGCACTTCTGAGAAAGTCTCCCAGAATGTGTATAAGGAGCTCTGCACTTCGCATTTGTAATGACTGTCCTTTATTGTACTATCACCCCACACTAAGTATTATGAATAAGGCAGCTGCATATGAAAAGCTGTGAGGGGCATTTTGATTCTGCAAACAAAACTTTGCCTTTCTCATATTTATTTGTATGTCTTACTACATTACTTTTCCATGTTGTTCAAATGTGCATCTATTATCTAACATTTATTTGTAATATTTAATTAATATTGAAGCAGGTAATTACCATCCTCATTTAGTGGCTATCTGACTTCCTCCTATAAAGCTACAAAGAAATGAAAAGTATTATGTGGGAATAGTTATGTCTGTTTCTACCAAAATCTAAAACAAACACCAATCTCTTCTTGTGCATAACAGTAGAGACTCTTCTTCCATGCTGTGACTGTTAAAGCCATTTATAAAATAAAGAATCTGGGAAGTGGAGCATTGTGACTCTCATTGCTCCAAAAAAAAGAAAAAATTACTTGGTGTTCTTTGTGTGGATACTAATAGACTGACGTCTCTGAAAAGCTGTTCTTCCTTTCTTAGATAGGAACGTGCGTAATTAAATTATAAGAAAACAATGCTAAGAAAAAGAAAAGAGAACAATCAAAGTAACTGACATAATACAAATACCCAAAATTAGGGATAAGAAAAAAATGAAATTATATAAACCCACATGATTTGAAACATTTGAAGACCCTGTAGTCTCATACTCACATTAAAACCTATCGGACTGAAATAAAGGGACAGTTTGGATGTCAGTAAAAGTGGGCTACGTGAGAGTCCACTTCTATGAGATCTGTGAGGATTCTCAATAAACAACGTCCTCAAAGTCAGTTGAGCACCACTCGTGGGCATTTCATCAGACAGAGCCCTGGAGGCGGTAGGACGCTTCTGTCTTTCCTCCCTCAAGGCTTTCAAGCTCAGGAAAACGGATTCCTCCTCCCCACTCCAAAAGGTGCAAAATACGTGCAGTTACTCTGAATGCCCTGGGAAGAACATCACGTCTCCACAAGCTTCATACCTGTGCTTTACATGTGCACAGTAACATGAGCGATTCCTCTGAGAAACAATCAGCTTCAGTAAATCATCAATATTCACTACTCTCCACCATTTAGAAGAGACCTTTCCCTTGGAGCTTGTTAACAACGGAAAAATTACTTCATGCCACCAGCTAAAAGAGATTACCTTGTATGTGGTATTTATTAATACATGCAGCCTTCTTTCTATGAAAGGGAAGCAGGACCTCAGGGCCTCCTTGGGCAGAGAACTGAGCAATTAAATGTTTTTCAAGAACATAAATCTACCCAATTTAGTCTTCTCAACCAACCTGCATGTAATAATAGCTACCATTCATTGAATGCTTACTATGTGCCAAGCAATGTAACAAGTGCTTTACAAGAAATACCACATGTTCTCACTGATAAATGGGAGGGGGGG
>NW_007781458.1:0-249 GCF_000696425.1 Galeopterus variegatus
CTGCCATCTGCAAGCTGGAGAACCAGGAAAGCCAGTGGTGTAAGTCCCCATCTGAGTCTGAAGGCAGGAGGGCAGGAGAAGACGGATGATGGACTAGTATACAACTCTCAAGAGCAGTTGCCTGTGGGTGATGGAATCACAGCTGAGGAGATGTGCACACTCTCCCGTACTTACCAAATAAGCATATATTTTATATGTAGAGCAATTATAAAACATTATTATAAAAATTACATTAACTCAGATGTAAAG
>NW_007781458.1:2347-3010 GCF_000696425.1 Galeopterus variegatus
AGATACATGAGCTTGGTGTGATGTGTTTACTTTGATCAATGTCCTTGGTCTGATGACTTTAGTTAGATCGAGGAGGTTGGTCTCATGAGTTTACTTCGATTGATGATCTTAGTATTATGAGTTTACTTAGATCGATGACCTTGTTGTGATGAGTTTACTTAGATCGATTCGTTTGGTCAGCTGAGTTTACTTAGATCGATGAGCTTGCTCTGATGAGTTTATTTAGATCGATGAGCTTGGTCTGATGAGCTTACTTGGATCGATGAGCTTGCCCTGAAGAGTTTACTTAGATCGATGAGCTTGGTCTGATGAGTTAAAGATTACCTTGGCCTGATGAGTTAACTTAGATCGATGAACTTGCTCTGATGAGTTTATTTTGATCATTCAGCATTGTTGGATGAGTTTAGTTAGATCGATGTACTTGGTCTGATGAGTTTACTTAGAAGGATGTGCTTTGTCTGATGCATTTAGTTGGATCGTTGAGGTTGGTCTGATGAGTTAACTAAGATCGATGTGCTTGGTGTGATGAGTTTACTTAGATCGAAGGGCTTGATCTGATGAGTTTACTTAGATTGAATAGCTTTCTCTGATGAGTTTACTATGATCGATGTGCTTGGTCTGATGAGTTTACTTAGATTGATGTGCTTGGTTTGATAAGATTAC
>NW_007781459.1:0-3010 GCF_000696425.1 Galeopterus variegatus
AATTTATTCAAATTTTTTGTGGCTCAATTATTCTTTAAGTAAATGTTAGTTGAGCAACTACGAGGTGCCAGGCACTGTTTCTGGTGCTGGAGATGTAGTGGGGAACAGAGCAGAAGAATTCTTTAGCTTCATGGATCTTATGTTTTACTGAGAGTCAGACAATAAATAATTGTACAATAAATCTTATATCACAAGATAGATACTATTGACAAAAATAAAACAGAGTTAGAAGGAAAATAAATGCAGGGGCAGAGGGCAGGGGCTTGCTGTGGAGCAGACAAGGAGGCCCCAGGATAAGGGAAGGTTTGAGCAGAAGCATGGAGCGTGGGGCGATTGGCAATGCTCCTAAGGACAAAGTTTCCAGGCAGGGGGAGCTGCACCGTGACAGACTTGAGGTGAGAATATGGCTTCCGAGGAGGAGAAAGGAGGGAGAGGAGGTAGAGAAGAGCAGGAGATGAGATCAGAGAGGATGGAGCCAAATCACATGGAGACTTCTAGGTGAGGGGATGCAAGATGAACCTGTACTGGGGGGTTGTATTGACGGTGGAGAGACATGGTCAGATTCTGGGTACATTTTGCAATTTCAACCAGTAGGATTTAGAACATACTGGAGAGTGTGGATTGAGAGAAAAAGAGAGGTGAAGATGGTTCCAAACTTCTGGGCCTGAGTGCTTGGGTCGTGGTTTACTGAGAAGGAGAAGACGGCAGAAGAAGGAAGCAGGGTGGGTGGGAATCGTCAAGCTCGTACACAGAAGACCAGCGGAGGCCAGGCCTCAATTCCACTGGCCCTACTGGTAAAGATACAGGGAGTCACTTTTAGATTTACACCATTTATTAGGTACATAGACAGTGCAACAAAGAGTAAGTGAACTGTGCCAGCCCCTCGTGATCCTTGTCCAGGATGCTAGTGGCATAAGGTCTTGACTGAAGTCCACTGGGCTCTGCAGCTCCGTTCTGAGGGTGGCCAGCAGAAAGCCCCATACTTCATCAGACCCTGAGAGGCTCATGACAGCCTCCCAGGGGAGATAAGGAGATGAGTCAGGGACAGCCTTGTAGTCTTGACTTACAGCCCTCCCATCCTTTGCATTCCAGGAGAATCCCAGGGATCTAACAAGACACAGATTAGCTGTGATTCAAGCCTTTTCCTACGTGGCCAATTCTGATTGATCACTAGGGTGACATGGTGCACCTAGTAATTCCCTACGGGAATCAAGACTTTGGATTTGGGACATGTTAAGCATTTGCATGGAGGGTTGATACGGGCAGTTAGGGCTCAGGAGTTTGGCCATGGTGTTTATACACATGTATACAAAATGTATATACACTGGTATATACATTGTTTTAGTCCGTTTTGTGTTGCTATAACAGAAATACCTGAAACCGGGTAATTTATAAAGGAAAGAGGTTTATATGGCTTATGATTCTGGGACAGCTGCATCTGGCACGGGCCTCAGGCTGCTTCTACTCATGGTGGAAAGTGGCAGGCAGCCGGCGAGTACAAGCAGATCACATGGTAAGAGGAAGCAAGAGAGAGAGAGAAGGTGCCAGGGTCTTTTAAACAACCAGCTCTCGTGGGAACTAATAGAGCAAGAACTCACTCATTAATTCCCCCTCCCCCAGGAAGAGCACTAATCCATTCATTTGGATCCACCCCCATGACTCAATCAGTTTCCAACACTGCCACATTGGGGATCAAATTTCCACATGAGTTTTGGAGGGGACAACACATCCAAACTCCAACATACATTTTACATAAAACCCAGGAAACTTGATGAGATGGATCACCTAGGAATGAAATAAAGAGAAGAGAGGAGGTAAAATCTAAGTTTGGGATAAGCATATTCATTAATTTGCAGGTGTTCAATGATGTATTTATTCTTCTCACCAAACAATATAAAACACTTAGAAATAGGATTTAAGTTGCCTCAATTCTGCATGTCTTAATACTAGAGAGCAAAAATAGAGAATTAAAATAATTTAGAATATATAAAAGAAAACACAAAAAGAACACATAAAATAAAGAAACAAGTTTTAAGGCCCTTTATAGAAAGAAAGGAAATTGGGGAGGAGTGGGGAAAACAGCAGGTAAATCATCTGCAAAGATTCAGACCACCTCATTTATATTCCAGTGTCATTGTAAAGGAGGAAAAACTGATTACACCACACAGGAATTGTCCACTTTATCTTACTTTCTTCAGAGTATCTTGTTTCAACACTTGGTCAGGGCAACATTTAGTCCGGGCTGGAGCCAGAGGTGCATACCCCAAGAATAAGGGGTTCCTTGAAAGAAAGGAAAATAGTTTTTTAAGAACACCAAGAAAGACAAATCCATCTAAAAATACATATTTTATATTTCTACTCCGCTCTTCATAAAAATTATATTAGAGTGAAAAACCTCTGGCCTTGCAGTTTTAATTCCTGCTCCTCCAGAGTAATTGGTGCTTTTTAGCAGACACCTTGTGGGATTCTAACTATAATTCTGGCTTCACCTACCTCAGGCATAAGATGAAACGGCATCTATTTACCTATTCAAATTAAATGTTTGGCATCTATTTACATATTCAAATTAAATGTTCCTAATCTGCTATCCTGGTATTGTGAGAATGCCTTTCTTCCTCTTAAGAGTCCCATCTCGCCATGATCAAAAGTCTCATGGAGACTTCTCAGTCCAAAGGGTCAGCTGCCATCTCCGGTAGCCTGGATCAGCCTGCAGGTGATCTAACTACAATGCCATAAACTTGGCTTTCCAGGGGTGCAGAGGTCCAGAAGCACCATTGCATGGGGTCCATTGCTGCTGGGCCACCAGGCATGTCAGGGGATTAGGAAGCACCTCCTTGTTAGTATTAAACTCAGCCAATGTTGCTTGCTGTCTGCTGGTCTGGGCTTCCAGACTCGGTGCTTCCAGTTACACAGCTTTTTGAGCCAACAAGCTTCACAGTCTTTGTCCAGAAGCTACCCCTGTGAGAGTTAGGTGGCTCCCCAGCCCCCAGAGTCAGCTTCTTGTGCAAAG
>NW_007781460.1:0-883 GCF_000696425.1 Galeopterus variegatus
AAGTATGCTGATGAATTCTTCCTAATTGTCCTTTTTCTGAAGGGTTTTTTCCCCACATAGTTTTCTACGTATTTGGCAATGTTTAAAAAAATAAATTACATACCTATAGTCTAATATTTTTAACGTGATGATGGCATGCATATTGACTCTGGATTCACTTGGTAGTGTCATGGCAGTCTCAGTTACAGAGTCACTAGGGCTAGGTTCATCATCTGCCAAAAGAAAAGTTATATGAAACAAATAGTTATACTACAAAGTCATTTTTAAAATTCTTGATAATATGTAAAAATGGTATACATGATTTCTATACATTACTGGTGAGGATGCCTTTAGTCATATTCTTTATTTCCAATAACTCATATCTCAATGTAGAATTTAATATTTAATTAATAGAAAATAAAGTTACTATAGTATTGCTTCAAAACCTTTTAATAAATCCTACTATAAGGAAAATTAATAGTAAGAAAGAGCTTTCATAGAATAACTACAATGTCTAAGAAAAAACAATGATAAACAATCCTTCCTCTTAAGCAAAATAATATGGTCCATTAGAAGGAATTTGTTAACAAAAGAAAAATATTACTTCCCTCCAGTGTCTACCAAATAATCATACACCTATATTTTCAGTTTAGGAAACAATGAAGCTGATTATCCCATGTCACTTAAAATCTGGCAATCTGTATAATCAAGTAAATTTTTGGTACATTATATCCACTATTTTTTCTTAGCAAATGCAAGACTTTATATTCAATAGATATTTTCCTAACACGCATGCATACTCATGTTACATTTACACACCATCAACCACCTTACTAATCTTCAGAGATTAGTAACACTGTCTAACACTGCCATCGTATGGTATAAAAAAACAACAAAAAATACA
>NW_007781460.1:2501-3010 GCF_000696425.1 Galeopterus variegatus
ATCTTATAAATTTTCAGAGAGAAAAAACAGCTTGTTAATTGTCTAAGTGACTGACAGAAACACAGCTGAATAAAGGGCCAATCACATAAAGCAGGAAGAGAGAAACCCTTTTAAGATAACCTCAAATGTATCAATTTGGTGAGTTAGGAGGGCATGGTGGGTGACTTAACTGAATGAGTGTTACCCAATCAGGAAGTCTTCACAGCTTCAATTTATCCCTATGAAGCAAACAGATGCCCATTACTCTGCCTTGCCAGTAGTTTTACAAGGGATTAGAAAATCTGATGAGCCCCACTGTCTCTCAGAAATAAAAGCAAAGGGTTGGAGACCATTTGCTTATGTATTCAGTCTATAACATTATCTAACACATTGACTCATGGGTACTATTATGGTTAAGAGGTGAAGACAGGGCCGGTCCAGTGGCGCACTGGATAGCGCGGCGGCGCTCTTGGGCCACTTGGGAAGCGCGGCGGCGCTCCCGCCCGAGGGTTCGGATCCCACATACAGAC
>NW_007781461.1:0-3010 GCF_000696425.1 Galeopterus variegatus
ACTGGTTGACTTGGGGAGACAATTCAGGCAGAAACATGGGGAGACCCTGGCTGCTTGGCTGCTGCAGTTATAGGAGCTAGGGGTGGATAGTGTGATGTGCTCTGGTGAGGACATGGAGAAGTTGGCCTCCTTTACCATACACCCATCCCTGAGGCAGTAGCTGCAGAATAGCCACAGATATGTACAAGGGTGAGCTAATCACATCTTTATGGAATGTGTTAATGCAGCTGCCTGAATGTGTGGGCAAATGCTGGAGAGCTGCCCAAGATTGTTAGTAAATGGCAAATGTATGCTGAGCTTGTCCAAATCATTTGAGAGCTGGGGATGCAGCAGTCCATGTCTAATGTGAACACTCGTGGCCTAGACAATGAAAATTTTGCAGGTGGCATGAGAGACACAGTGCTGCAAAATGCCCCATCAATGTCCTCTGGGTCACTGATGGCCATACTGGCCCCATATATTGGTCATCCTATACATGAGGTTACAACCATGATAGCCAGCTTGGGTGAAGTAGAGGAGAAAAGACAAGCAAAAGGGGTCTGAAAGGTGGCTAAGACCAAACCCCCCAAAAATGCTTGGGACTTTATCCCAAAGGGACCAAGCAAGACTAGCCATAAGCAGATGTGGCTTGACTTGCTTGCAGCAGGGGTTGATAAAAAGAAAATTGACCAGCAGCCAAATGCAGTTCTGTTTGCCTTGTGGCAGCTATTGCACCCTGAATAGCATTTCACCAAACGTTCAGAAACAGGTAGCAGGGTATGTTCCGTGGATTTAAAAGACTTTCTGGCTGTTCCCGAGGAGGCGGATGAACGGTTCCATTTTGATTAGGGAGCAGGCCAAGTACATGTCTTTTGGGGGCAGGTGAGGACCTCATGTTGAATTGGCAATATGTTAGTTGAAGACAAATGTGCAGTGTGTTTTGGCATTGGTGGATACAGGTGCAGCCTGATATATGGCAATCCAGATAAGTTTCCAGGGGCCACAGTTTGTATAGATGGCTATGGAGGACATACTACTGAGGTCAAAGCTGTGTCATTGCCATTGGGCACAGGAAGATAACCTCCTCATGTATATACTGTATATATATCTCCCATAGCTGAATACATCTTGGGTATGGATGTACTTTATGGTTTGCACCTGCAAACAACAGTTGGAGAGTTTCAGCTGTGAATACGGACAATAAAGCCTGTGTTACGAGGATATGCTAAACATGACCCACAGGTGTTACGTTACGAGGATATGCTAAACATGACCCACAGGTGTTACCCAAGCCAAGATGTGTGGTTAATGTAAAGCAGTATCGCCTACCAGGAGGACATGCAGAGATAAGTGCCACTATATTGGAATTAGAGAAAGTTGGCATTATTCGTCCAGCTCAGAGCCTATTTAATGTTCCAGGATGGCCAGTGAAAAAGCCTGATGGTACCTGGAGGATGACTAGATTATTGAGAGCTGAACAAAGTACTGCCTCCTTTGAATGCAGCTGTGCCTTCAGTTCACAACTTGATGGATCAGGTGACGACTCAGCTGAGGACACATCATTATGTATTGGACCTTGCAAATGCCTTATTCTCTTTTCTAATCTCAGCTGATAGCCAAGATCAGTTGACCTTCAGCTGAGAAGGAAAACATTGGACCTTTCAAGTATTGCCCCAAAGTTATCTGCATAGCCCAACCATCTGTCATGGTTTGAGGGCTGGGACATAGCCAAGTGGACTAGGCCCAGCATGGTTACAATGTTTCACTTCATTGATGATGTGTTACTAACCTCTGATTCTCTTGCAAATTTAACCCAGGCAGCTCCAATGCTGCTGAGTCATTTTGACCAGTGTTGGTGGGCTGTGAACACAGCCAAAGTGCAAGGACCTGGACTGTCGGTCAAATTCATGGGAGTGGTCTGGTCAGGTAAGACGAGGGTCATCCCAGAAGCTATTATAGATAAGATACAGGAATACCCTTGACCCACAATGGTAGCTCAGCTACAGACATATTTGGGACTTTTGGGGTATTGGAGAGCTTTTGTACCCTATATAGCCCAAGTGGCATGCCCACTGTATGCATTGACAAAGAAAGGAGCCCTCTGGGATTGGACTGAGGAAGTAAAATAGGCTTGCAGGGCTACAGAAAGGGCAATACAGCAAGTACAGGCTTTACAAGTGGCCAACCCCACTAAGCCTTTTGAATTAGATGTTCATATAACCCAGGAGGCAGTGACAAGACCGATTCTGCACACCTGTAGGATTCTGTTCCTAGCTCTGGAAGGGTGCTGAAGTGTGTTATACCTTAATAGAAAATCAGTTAGCAGCTGTGTATTCTGCATTGATAGCCACTGAAGCTATCACAGGAACTGCCGCATACATTATACGAAGTTATACGAGGTCCAAGGCGGCCAGTGGAAGTCCTAGTAATGACGATATACCCCATAATAGATTGGCAGCGCACGTGGGCCTCCAACCCTAAAATGGGTGTAGATCATACTCCCGCTCTGTCTAAATAGGGAGCATATATAGAGCAAAGGAGCACTGTGTCAATGAATCCTCTGTCCAAAGAGTTGCAAACTGTGCTAGGCCCAGTAGAGGTTGTGGAGGAAACTTTGGCGCAACCATTACCCATGGATGTGGGGGATACACCTTTCCATGAGGGACAGGTACCTATCACAGAACAAGCTTGGTATACAGGTGGCTCTAGCATGGGGACTTCAGCATCATTGACAGCTGTTGCTTTCCAGCCCTTAACAGATACCATGGGGTATGAAAATGGCACAAGGCAAAGAAGTCAATGGGCTGAACTGAGAGCAGTGTGGATGGTGACAAAAAATGAGCCTGAGCCATTAACCATCTGTACTGACAGCTGGGCTGTGTACAAAGGTTTAACCCTTTGGATCTCTACTTGGAAATATTAACAGTGGAAGGTAGGCCACCAACCCCTGTGGGGACAAGCCATGCGGCAAGAGGTATGGGTATTAGGGCATGAGAAAGAAGTAACTCTTTTCCATGTCACAGGACACTTC
>NW_007781462.1:0-647 GCF_000696425.1 Galeopterus variegatus
AAAAAAAATATTGGAAGGATTTGTGTGTTTTCAAAGTCCCGAACATGGCTACCTGTTGTCAAGCGGCTTGGGAGAGGGTTAGAGGGGAAGTCGAGGACAGGGTTAGTGCTCTGGTGAGAGCAGTTTTTGATTCTGATTGTGTTTCTCACGTGTCTGTATCTAAAACAGACAGTTCAGTCTCAGTCCTGTGTCAATCGAGACAGAGTTGGCTGGTCGGTGNCAGGGCGCTGGCTGGGCGGGCAGAGGGTGGGTGGGCTGGGCGGGCTGGGCAGGGTGTGGGCTGGATGGACAGGTCTGAGCGGGCTGGGTGGGCAGGCAGGGCGCGGGCTGGGCGGTGCCGGGACCTCCCCACAGCCCTGGCTCATCCCACCGTATCGGGAGGCTCGGGGTCCCCTCACCAGGGGCAGCCTCCGACTCAGAGACACGTGGAGATGATTAGCGGCTGGTTTCTGCCACGACCTGCTGACCCCGCACGGGAACCACTGTAAAGATAAAACGGCTCGCTGGCTTTCTTTTTTCTCAGTCTCCAGTCCCTGGAACTTTCCCAGCAATCGTGACATTTGTGTTTGTCATTCATATTCCAGCCGAAAGCATCCTCTCTTCTCCCCTCTTGTCCCTGCCGTGGCCCGTCTGCACTTCAGGTTATC
>NW_007781462.1:2556-3010 GCF_000696425.1 Galeopterus variegatus
GGTCTCACAGGAATATGTGGGAGGCTTCTGGGGAGACAGAGGCAGGCAGCTGTGATGAAGCAGCTCACAGCAGCTCACAGCTAACTTAATTACAAAACACACCCTGGTTTGAGAGTGAGTCTGTGTGTGTCTTGAAAGGAGGAAAAGCATGATTATGAAAGTATGGGAAAGATACACAGCTGCAGAAGGCAAACTCCAGAAGGGATTTTGGTGGCTTCCACTGGTACCTTTAAAGTTTGATGTTTTATAGTATTTCATTAACATGCAATGTGAGATCTCAATACCATAACTGTGTTCTCTGTTGCTGCTCTGAACTGTTCCTTTAATCCCCTTTCTCTACTTAATAACATGATGCCATTTCATTGACCCAGAATACCAGCTTTTCTTGGGGACGCATCGGAGGAGTAGAAAATTGGGGGAAAGTTTCAGAATTAAAATGGGAACACTTGCAGTC
>NW_007781463.1:0-893 GCF_000696425.1 Galeopterus variegatus
CAATTAAATGTGTGACATATGTTAACACTGTGTGTGTTTGACTTGTGCAAATTTTATATCTCATATTCCATTTCTCTTATTTATTTCTCACTCAGAACCATGTCCCGAGATCTAGTCTCCTTTCCCTGCTACCACACACAATTCTGTAACTCGTGCCTGGTTCTCTATGGACGTGGGTGAGCAGTTCCCTGGGGATTTATACCTGAAAGTGGGGTTGATACATCACAGCACGTTTGCCCCCAGCCTGCCTTCGGTTGAATGTCCCCCCGCCCCACAGTGACTGTTGGGATGGTGGGGAGTCCTATTATGGTAATTGAAAGGTGGGGCTGTAAAGAGGTGATGAGATTGCAGGACCATGCCACAGTGGATGGATTAATAATGGTGGTCAGGGGCGTGGTTCTGAGGATTTTAAAAGGAGAGCACATGAGTCTCTCTCTCTCTCTCTCTCTCTCTCTATCTATCTCTCTCTCTCTCTCTCTCTGCTCCTCCACTTTTACCATGTGTCACCCTGCTCTGCTGTAGAGTCACCTCACCAGATGTGTTCCCTGGACTGTGGACTGCCCAGCCTCTGAAACTGTAAGCAATAAATCACCCAGTTCCAGATATTTTTGTTATAAGCAACAGAAATGGACTAATACAGAGCCACCCTATGCCATGCCAGTACCTAAGAGGTTGTTCATTTATCAGTCATGACTTACAATTTCAGTCAACAATTTAATACCCAGGATAAGCACACACACATACACACACACACCTGAAAAATACCTTTAAAAAATGGGATCTCGGGCCGGCCCGGTGGCGCACTGCTACAGTGCGCCACGTGGGACCACAGCGGCACTCCCGCCGAGGGTTCAGATCCCACATACAGACCGGCCGCTCACTGGCTGAGTGAG
>NW_007781463.1:2776-3010 GCF_000696425.1 Galeopterus variegatus
CACACCGTAAATCAGGCAGTGGTCAAGGAAATGATTGAGACGTTGACAGCAGGTTGATACGGCCAGCTCCCGAGGTCTGGAGGCTAAGTCCAGACAGCTTTCAATAGATAACTCCTCACCAGCAGCCTTCTCAAGAGATGCCACATGGTTTAAAGCCAGCACCATCCTGGTTTGCATAAATAACCAGCATGAATAATCATGACTTAATAGTCCAATGTGTCCATATATTCTCAG
>NW_007781464.1:0-467 GCF_000696425.1 Galeopterus variegatus
CTAGGAAATGCCGGTTTAAGAAAATGTATACAGGTATCTTTACAGTATGACCTTCCAAGCTTTTTTTTAATGCTAATTTTGAAGCTCTAAGAGAGATATTAATTTTCTGATTTCACATGCCTTGCACCTTGGAAGTATTTTTATATGCAATATCTTCTGGAACTAGTCTTTAGGAAGGCTAGAAACAATGATTCGTGTTTTCCAAGTACTCTGCCTTTTAAATCAAGTTTTCCTTCCTTAAAGGTTCTAAGGAGAAAAATGAGGCAGCATAATACAGTGGAAAAGTGACCAGAGAGTAGCCCAAGAACTGGACTAATAACTCAAGGCTATTTTAATTTCTCTTTCTGTGAAAATAAATTGCCCCTTCTGCCCTCAACAAAATGAACCCAACCTGAGACTCAGTGACCCAGAGACTGCATTAGCTAAAAGATTTCAGTTCTCCTAAAGCCAGGGAACAAATCCAGCCA
>NW_007781464.1:1589-3010 GCF_000696425.1 Galeopterus variegatus
CCAGAGACTGCATTAGCTAAAAGATTTCAGTTCTCCTAAAGCCAGGGAACAAATCCAGCCAGAAACCCTTTAAATGTATCCGCCAAATGCATTTCCCTTTTCTTTTCTCAGAACAATCAGATGTCCTAAAGGGACCATCAATCAGCTCAACTCTCCTACTCACAAATGAAGAATCTAAACTTTCTTTGTAGTTAACTTTCCCTATGTTATAGTGGGAGGGACAATCAGGGAAGTAAGGTCACCTGGTTCACTTCTTATGTGGCATACAGAGACCTGGAGACCCTATGAGCACTGTGACATTTGATTCCCTTGACAACAGTCTAACCTTTGGGGAATGCCCAATGGGAATTCGCCAGATTCACCCAGATCCACTTACTATTTTCACATATGGTAATAATAACTTAAATATAGCTTCTATTATCTCTCGGGGAAAAATATTCAGCACAAGCAATTAGGGTTCAAAAACTCCAACAGTCTGTTAGAGATTTATCTCTGTACCTAACTAAAAAAATAAAAATCACAACAACAAAAATCCTATTAAGAGATACTAGATGCTGTTATATCAAGGGTCCCAGGGAATGATTGGGTTTAACACTTGAGGGTTTCAGAATAAGAACCAGGGAAAATACATGGTGGTGTCTCTAAACCTCAGGCAATTTACTGTGGCTGCCAAGGGCTCCACAGAAAGAGTTTTTCAATTGGTATATTTATACTTCCTTTACTTAGTATTGATTCTAAATAAGGATAAAACCCATCCTTGATGGGAAGCCTATGAGTAAGAACAGATGAATTAAAGTTTGTTTTATCTTCCCACTTTCCTTTTGCTGTAGCCAAAAAAAGCCTTCCCTTTAGAGGCAAACGGAGTATATTCTCGAGGCAGTAGCCGCTGCTTTCAGAACAACTAAGTGATGAAGTGGTGGGAGAGTCGAGGGCACTGGGTTCTGGTGCAGGTTCTGGGCTTCCTATGCCTCTCACCTGTAAAACTGGAGACAATAGACCATCTTGAAGGTCTACTTTTCTCCAAACCTCTCCAACCCCCCACCATGCTTTATGCTAATGCCCAGGCTTACCATTTGCTAAATCTTGTGTGAGGGGGTCTTCAAAAAGTTCATGGAAGGATTTGTATTGTCATCTAACTCTATTTGTCTGTGAACTTTTTAAAGTACCCTTATACAGTATCCTTTTTAAAACACTTGCTTTTGAGCCACTAATAAGGCAACCTCTCTCTTAGGTCTTGCAACAGATTGACTTCATAAATATTTGCTGACTGGCTATTTGTAGAATTGAGAATAATCTCTGGGCAATTTGCCTTACAGGAAAAATTGAGTGGAGAGAATGAACAACAAAGGTATGATTGTTTAGACATCAGTGGTTCATAGTGTTGTGTCTGTGTGTGTCTGTGTGTGTCTGTATGTTGTGGA
>NW_007781465.1:0-258 GCF_000696425.1 Galeopterus variegatus
TGGGCCCACGCACCCCAGCAGAGAGCATGCAGGGAGTGCATCAACCACCTAGATCTATACTTACGTTCCCCCACAAGCTTAGAGTCCTGCCCAACTCAGCAAGCCCAACAGAGTGAGACACTCTGGAGAGAGTATGGGGAGAGTACCAGTATCTACTACTGCTCTCACACAAGACCAAACCTATAATGCCCGACCATGACTATCAATATAGAACACTTCTACAGGTAAGGGGGTCTCCCTTCAAAGGTCACTCCAAAT
>NW_007781465.1:2220-3010 GCF_000696425.1 Galeopterus variegatus
TAAAAACAATCCAGGAAAATATATATTCATGCCTTGAAGCAATTTTTTCCTTACCCACATGCCTCTTATCCATCTGAAAGGCTGACTCACATACCCCATGAACCTTAAAGTAATTGAAACACACAGGTTGTCATTGCCAATGGGTATCACCGATACTTGTGATGAGCCCATGTCCAAAGTTTCCAGGTCATTAGAATGGTCCACTTTGCTTGTGAAGGTGGGGAGGAGATCAATGTGCAGGGCTTGAGAAGATCTGGCTCTAGCTTCTTGTTCTTTTTATGAACATACAGAAAGAGAAGGGACATAATAGTTTGGCTTTATCCCTTATTAGTCAGAGAGTGGTCCTATTCCTTGTAAGATTACTTGATTGAGTTTTTCAGAATAAGTAGCACCTTTTCAAATGTCAACACATCTCTGAACCTCAGCATGAGTTTTCATAACGATAATATGGTACTCCCTCCAAATTACTTCTGTGGATTTAAATAAAAGTCAATAAAATAATCTTAGCAAGAGAGATGGTTTTACATGCTTTGAAAAGGAAACTTAAAAGAAAGATAGACTCATACACAGTAGCTTTCTAATAACTTGAGTTTATTAAGTGCCTGTGAAAGTTAATGAGTGAATCAAAAAAAATTCGGGCAATACACAAATCACTGGAAATTTACAACAGCTTACATTTTAAAAACATTGATGTGAGTAAACACACAGAAAAGATAAAATAAATATATAAGCAGAACAAGACCACAGTAGGATGAGTAAGAAAGACAGTGATGACAATGACAGATTCAAC
>NW_007781466.1:0-551 GCF_000696425.1 Galeopterus variegatus
CCCTAACCCCTAACTTGTTTCTAAATAGGCAACCTCCAGTGAGTTTTTGTGACGGAGATATAAAACACAGTTTTCGAACACTGTTGAATGCCCATTGCAGTGTCATTTGGCATAGAGGTCACGAAACGAAACTGTTTTGGCCTGTACCTGACTTCTAACGACCACTTCTTCGGTTCACTGAGTTTTGCTGAATTCTCAACGGGGAAGCTTCTCTGACTCTTTTTCGCAGAGCTTTTCAAAGAAACATCTCATAGGCTATATCCACTATAGGCTCCAATGGGCTGACCCATAGAATTTCCAAACCTGAAATCCTGCAACCTGGATATGTGATGCACATTCTGCTGCTTGTTTCCGTAAAGTTAAACTTGCCTCTAAAAGGGCAACCTCCCGTGTGTGTTTGTGACAGAGATATACAACAGACTTTGAACCCTATTTGAATGCCCGTTGCAATACGATTTCTCATAGGGTTTACAAAACTAAACTATTTTGAGCTGCACCTGAGTTCTAACCACCACTTCTTCGATTCACTGGGTTATGCTAGATTCTAAACG
>NW_007781466.1:2290-3010 GCF_000696425.1 Galeopterus variegatus
GTAGAGCTCAAAGAGACTGTTTTGAGCTCTACCTGTGTTCTAAATACCACTTCTTCGGTTCACTGAGTTCTGCTGGATTCTAAACGGGGAAGCTTCTCTGACTCTTTTTCGCAGAGATTTTCAAAGAAACATCTCACAGTCTACTGACACTATAGGCTCCACTGGGCTTCCCCAGACAATTTCTAAACCTGAAATCCTACACGCTAGATGTAAGAAGCACATTCTGCTGCCTATTTCCTTAAAGTTAAAATTCGTTCTAAAACAGCAACCCCCACTGAGTGTTTGTGACAGAGATATACAACACAGATTTCGAACCCTGTTTGAATGCACGTTGCAATGTGATCTCGCATAGAGTTTACCAAACAAAACTGTTCTTAGCTCCACCTGTGTTCTAACTACCACTTCTTCAGTTCACTGAGTTATGCTGGATTCTAAATGGGGAAGCTTCTCTGACTCTTTTTCACAGAGATTTTCAAAGAAACATCTCATAGTCTACTGACACTATAGGCTCAAAGGCCTGAACCATAGAACTTCCAAACCAGAATTCCTGCAGGCAAAACTTGAGATGCACATTCTGATACTTGTTTCCTTAAAGTTAAACTTTCTTCTAGCTGGGCAACTTCCAGTGAGTGTTTTTTGTTTTGTTTTGTTTTGTTTTCAAAGATGACCAGTAAGGGGATCTTAACCCTTGACTTGGTGTTGTCAACACCACGCTCAGCC
>NW_007781467.1:0-550 GCF_000696425.1 Galeopterus variegatus
CAACACAAAAAGAAAACTACAGGTCAATATACTTGATAAATGTAGATGCAAAAATCCTCAGCAAAATACTAGCTAACAGAATACAGCAACACATATGTAAAATTATACACCATGATCAACTGGGACTCATCCCATGGATGCCATGTTGGTTCATCATATGCAAATCAATAAATGTGATATACTGTATTAATAAAATCAAGCCAAGGACCATATGATCATCTCTATAGATGCTGAAACAGCATTTGATAAAATTCAACATTCATTCATGACAAAGACCCTGTATAAGTTAAGTATAGATGGAAAGTATCTCAACATAATTAAAGCCATATACGATAAACCCACTGCCCATATCATCCTTAATTTGGAAAAACTGAACTCTTTTCCTTTAAGAACAGGAACTAGACAAGGATGCCCACTCTCATCACTCCTATTCAACATAGTGTTGAAAGTACTAGCCAGAGCAATCAGAGAAGAGAAGGAAATAAAAGGCATCTGGATTGGAAAAGATGAAGTCAAACTGTCCCTGTTTGCAGGTGACATGATCCTATAT
>NW_007781467.1:1550-3010 GCF_000696425.1 Galeopterus variegatus
GGGGGGGGGGGGGGGGTGGCAGAACGCTTATACCCGGGCATGAAGCTTTTGCATAGCCATGTTGACCCACGGGTTTTGGGGGTTGTGGTCTTGTGCGACTTGCTCAACTGCCTGAGCACCTGAGTGAGCATGGTGATGGATCCGATATTTCTTTTTATTAAGGCCACTATTTTTCCTAATATGCAAGGCCCAAAGAAAACTAAAAAGAGTAAAATAACGAGAGGACCTGCCACAGCAGAAAGCAAGGTGGTAAACCAAGGGGAGGCAGTGAACCAATTTTCAAACCAACTAGAGGTGGCGCTCTTTTCCCACTTGTATTTTTCAATCTCCTCTTTAATTTTAGCTAGGGAATCTGTAACCACCCCCAAATGGTCATTGTAAAATCAGCACTCTTCGCCAAGGGCTATGCAGAGGCCCCCTTGGTGGAGGAACAGGAGGTCCAGTCCTCGGTGATTCTGTAAAACAACCTCAGAAAAAGACGTTAGAGATGTTTGCAAGTACCCAACTGCCTTTTGCACACTGTCCAGTTCTAGGTCAATCTCTTCTCTGACCCAGATGAGCATGGTTATGGTGGTCCTGCGAAGAGGTGGGAGAGACTGCACTCCTCCAAACTGTTGGAGACGTTATCTTTGTGGACGTGGGGGGAGAACTTGAGGTTTCGAGTGGGCACCCATATGGGGCTGGGTGCATTGATGGGGAAGACACATCCAAACCCTTGGCCCATGGTTAATAACAGGTCAGGGCCTCACCACTGGCCCATGAGGGGGTCTTTCCATCTTACTTGAGCCTCGAGCTGAGCTGGCTGAGTTACCCCGTGCCTTTGAAATGCTGACAGGGGGTTGTGTTGGGAAAAATTTTAAATGTTTGAGGTAAATAAGGCTGTTCCTAGTTGCACGTGGGGGCCGGTGGTCCCCCCTTTTTGTTTTAAAAGTTGGGTTTCTAATACCCGATTTTGTCTTTCTATGATGGCTTGGCCTTGTGGATTGTGGGGATGCCAGTGGTATGTTGGATGCCCCACGTGTTTAAAAATGTTTTAAAGGTAGAGCAGATAAAGTAGGGGCCATTGTCAGGTTTTAGCTGATGGGGGAGGCCCAAAACAGCAAAGCACTCCAATAAATGGCTTTGTGCATGCTAACTTTTTTCGCCCGAGTGGGTAATAAATGGCTTTGTGCATACTTACTTTTTTCGCCCGAGTGGGCTATTGCCCAACAGGCGTGGGAAAAAGTGTCAATAGACATAAATAGGTATTTTAACTTTCTGAAGCTAGGAAAATGAGTTACATCAGTTTGCCATAATACATTGGGCTTCAATCCCCAGGGATTAACGCCCGGGGCTTGCAGCGGTGGGACCTGCAAATAGGGTGAGCATGACTTACAGGTATTGACAATTTTTTTGAGCTGGGAGATGGGGACCTGTGGATAATGGGTGTGAAGGCCTCTCCAATTGACATGTGTTAGCTC
>NW_007781468.1:0-637 GCF_000696425.1 Galeopterus variegatus
TTTATCAAGTTAAGGAAGTTTCCCTCTATTCCTACTTTTTTGAAAGTTTTTTTTTTTTTTTTAAATCATGAATGGGTATTGAACTTGTTTTTGTTTGTTTGGTGTTTTTTGTTTGTTTGTTTTGTTTTGTTTTGTTGGTGTAATAGGAAGTCAGCTTTTATTCAGGAATACTGGTGACCCGAGGAGAGATGTTAGGCAAACCCATCTCTCCAGTAAACCTGAAGGAGAATGGGCAGACTAAAACCATCACAAAGAGTCAGATTTACTGAGGGGGGGTGAGGGAATGGAATGTGGAAAGTGAAAAGCAGGAGGGAAGGGAAGTGAAAAGCAGAAGGTAGGGGGAGGTGAGCTGTGGGGGTTCCATGCAAGGAGCCAGGTGCAAGGTCTCACTAAGGCTCTGTCTGGTTTCTGTTCCCATTCTCAATAGGGTCCTGCTGGATTTTGACGTGCTCCAGGGTGGAATCAGCATTATGTCTTCTTTGGTTTCTCTGGTTCTGGGTAGTATGTGTCTTGCAGAAAGTTTGCAACTCCAGGCTAACTGGAAAACAACATTAATTCTTTCATACAATTGCCTCTCTAGTCAGACTGTTACTTTAGTTCATACTCTCTGTTTGCTGCAGTAAATAATTTTTTTTTT
>NW_007781468.1:2436-3009 GCF_000696425.1 Galeopterus variegatus
GGCAGGCAGCCGGTGGGTACAAGCAGACCCCATGGCGAGAGGAAGCAAGAGAGAGGAAGCAAGAGGTGCCAGGGTCTATTAAACAACCAGCTCTTGTGGGAACTAATAAGAGTGAGAACTCACTGAGGCCCCCCTCCCCCAGGGAGAGCATTAACCCATTCATGAGGGACCCGCCCCATGATTCAAACAGCTTTTAGCACTGCCACATTGAGGATCAGATTTCCACATGAGTTTTGGTGGGGACAACACATCCAAATTCCATCACCAGGTGTTGGATTTTGTCAAGTGCTTTTTCTGCATCTATTGATATGATCATGTGATTTTTCTTTAATAGCCTATTCATGTGATGGATTACATTAATTGATTTTTTTCCCTCCCCCTTCTGATTTTCAAATATTGAACCAGCCTTGCATACCTGGAAAAATTTCCTCTTGGTTATGGTGTATAATTCCTTTTATACATTGTTGGATTCAATTTGCCCATACTTTGTTGAGGACTTTTGCATCTGTGTTCATGAGAGATTGGTCTTAGGGTAATGCTGTCCTCATAGAATGAGTGAGGAAGTAGTTCCTT
>NW_007781469.1:0-843 GCF_000696425.1 Galeopterus variegatus
CAACACTGAGGGTTGCAATCCGTTGCTGGACACGGAAAAAGACAAAAGACAAAAAAAAAAACAAAAAAAAAAACTATTCATATCAGCTGAGTATATGGAGTATAAAACCCCTCAAGAGTGCAGGAACAGACAATAGAAACACTTGGAGAAAAGGGAGCCATATGATTGACGGTATTCATCTGTATTTTGTGTTGCTATAACAGAATACCTGTGAGTTGGTATTTATAAAGAACAGGAGTTTATTTGGCTTATGATTCTGGGACAGCTGCATCTGGATGCAGGCCTCAGGATGCTTCTACTCATGGAGGAAAGTGGCAGGCAGCCAGTGGGTACAAGCAGTTCACATGGTGAGAGAAAGTGTGAGTGAGAGAGAGAGAAAGAGAGAGAGAGAGATGCGAGGGTCTTTTAAACAACCAGCTCTTGCGGGAACTAACAGAGCAAGACATCACTCACTACCCCCACCCTCCAGGGAGGGCATTAATCCATTCATGAGGGATCCCCGCCATGACTCAAACAGTTCCCAACACTGCCACACTGGGAATCAGATTTCCACGTGAGTTTTGGGGGGACAACACATCCAAACTCTATTACTGATAATTTGAGCAGCAAAGAAGTTGGGGGAGAAAGCCATTGAGAAATGAAACTTCATATTAATAGCCCAGGACAAACTGGAATTTGACTACATGTTGTTTATGACTCAATGTGGAATGTTACCAAATTCCATTCATGGACTTTTATTCATACCTGAAACATAAACTGGGGAGAAGAATCCAACCCCCCCCAAAAAAAATAGCAACAAACTCTCAGAAATTAGAATAGATTCTATATTTTAGCTTTTTGTAG
>NW_007781469.1:2753-3009 GCF_000696425.1 Galeopterus variegatus
ATTTAAAATAGCTAAAACAATGATGAGCACTTCTATGTTTATTGCAGCACAATTTGCAATAGCCAACATATGGAATCAGCCTAAGTGTCTAACAACAGATGAATGAATTTTTTTAAAATGTAGTATATATACACAATGGAATACTATTCAGCCATGAAAATGAATGAAATCCTGTCATTTGTGGCAACATGGATGGACTTGGAGGACATTATGTTAAGTGAAGTCAGCCAGGCACAGAAAGACAAATACCACATGA
>NW_007781470.1:0-883 GCF_000696425.1 Galeopterus variegatus
GGTAGTGTTATGCCTCCAGCTTTATTTTATTTTATTTTATTTTTTTGCTCAGAATTGCTTTCGTTATGCGTGGTCTTTTGTTATTCCATATAAATTTCAGGTTAGTTTTTTCCATTCCTGAGAAAAGTGTCATTGGAATTTTGATTGGGACTGCACTGAATTTGTATATCACTTTGGGTAGTATGGACATTTTCACAATGTTGATTCTTCCAATCCAAGAGCATGAGATATCTTTCCATCTTCTTGTATCTTCTTTAATTTCTCTCAGCAGTGATTTGTAGTTCTCATTTTGGAGATTTTTCACATCCTTGGTTAACTTTATTCCTAAGTATTTTATTTTTTTTGGTGGCTTCTGTAAATGGGCAAGCTTTCTTGAGTTCTTTTTCTGCATGTTCACTATTGGAGAATAGAAATGCTACTGATTTGTGTTTGTTGATTTTGCATTCTGCTACTTTGCTGAAATCATCAATCAACTCCAAGAGTTTTTTGAAGAGGCTCTAGACTGTTCGATGTGTAGGATCATGTCTTCTGCAAACAGGGACAGTTTGACTTCATCTTTTCCAATCTGGATACCCTTTATTTCCTTCTCTTCTCTGATTGCTCTGGCTAGTACTTCCAATACTATGTTGAATAGGAGTGGTGAGAGTGGGCATCCTTTTCTAGTTCCTATTCTTAAAGAAAAAACTTTCAGCTTTTCCCCATTCAGGATGATAATGGCAGTGGGCTTATCATATATGGCTTTAATTATTTTGAGATACTTTCCATCTATGCCTAACTTTTAGAGAGTCTTTATCATGAATGAGTGTTGAATTTTATCAAATGCTTTTTCAGCATCTATAGAGATGATCATATGGTCCTTGTGTTTGATTTTATTAATATGGTG
>NW_007781470.1:1883-3009 GCF_000696425.1 Galeopterus variegatus
ATTTGTGTATTTATTTATTTACTTTTAGCTCCCACAAATAAGTGAGAACATGTGATATTTCTCTTTCTCTGCCTGACTCATTTCACTTAATATCATTCTCTCTAGGTCCAACCATGTTGTTGCAAATGGCAGTATTTCATTCGTTTTTATAGCTGAGTAGTATTCCATTGTGTAGATATACCACATTTTCCGTATCCACTCATCTGATGATGGATATTTGGGCTGGTTCCAACAATTGGCTATTGTAAAGAGTGCTGTGATGAACATGGAGGAACAGGTATACCTTCGACTTGATGATTTCCATTCCTCTGGGTATATTCCCAGCAGTGGGATAGCTGGGTCATATGGTAGATCTATCTGCAATTGTTTGAGGAAACTCCATACCATTTTCCATACAGGCTGCAACATTTTTCAGCCCCACCAACCATGTATGAGAGTTCCTTTTTCTCCGCAACCTTGCCAGCATTTATTGTTCACAGTCTTTTGGATATTAGCCATCCTAACTGGGGTGAGATGGTATCTCAGTGTGGTTTGGATTTGCATTTCCTGAATGCTGAATGATATTGAGCATTTTTTCTTGTGTCTGTTGGCCATTCATATATCTTCCTTTGAGAAATGCCTTTTTAGCTCATTTTCCCATTTTTAAATTGGGTTACTTTTTCTTTTGTTGTAAAGTCATTTGAGGTCCTTGTATATTCTGGAAATTAATCCTTTGTCAGATATATATTTTGCAAATATTTTCTCCCACACTGTTGGTTGTCTTTTCACTCTGTTGATTTTGTCTTTTGCTGTGCAGAAGCTTTTTAGTTTGATATAATCCCATTGTTTATTTTTCCTTTCATTGCCTGTGCTTATGGGGTCGTGTTCATGAAGTCTGTGCCCAGCCCTACTTCCTGAAATGTTTCTCCTATGTTTTCTTTTAGAAGTTTTATTCTTTCAGGGTGTATATTTAATTCTTTAATCCATTTTGAGTAGTTTTTAGTATAGGGTGAGAGGTATGGGTCTAGTTTCATTCTCCTGCATTTGGATATCCAGTCATCCCAGCACCATTTGCTGAAAAGGCCATCTCTTCCCCTGTGTATAGGCTTGGTGCCTTTGTCAAAGATCAGATGGCTGTAGGTGTGTG
>NW_007781471.1:0-367 GCF_000696425.1 Galeopterus variegatus
GTGATAATAGCTTCCTGGTTATTGCAGTAGCCTCCTGGTTGTTGGAGTAGCCCATGATTATTGTTGCAGTCTCCTAATGTTTGCAATAGTCCATCATTATGTGTAGTCCCACATTATGGCTTCTTTCATTTGCCTCGAGTGTGGTAAGAATTCTTCTTCAGGCCTTAGAGCTTGCTCATTTATTGGCTCTGCACAACTAAATCATTTATTCCTTCAATTCTTGTTCTACATTCTCATATGTCACATCCTCTATGAGGTTTCTCAGACCCTGTTTAGAAATGCTTCTCTTTCTCTCAACACCCTCTATCCTCCTTCAGGTTTTGTTTTTTTAACCGCGTATATATTATCTTATATTATACAACATGTT
>NW_007781471.1:2394-3009 GCF_000696425.1 Galeopterus variegatus
TTTTTGAAAATTACTGTGTCACTTTACATTGTTGTGTAACATTAGGCTGATAATATTCCAAAAGAAATCTAAATAAACAGATAAAACCCTATCACATATGTAGACATATAATGCAAATATGTAAAAAACAGCAGGATCAACTTAGTTTTTCATTTTTTAGATTGTACAGATTTATGCTGCTTGACTTATATTTCATTTTCTTTCCATACCAGTTTTATGATTAGAAATTTTCTTCTGTAATCATTGCTAATTGATATATAGCCCTTGTGCTCTGATATACAAAACAATCAAGTTTCGCTAACTGAACATTTTGCAGGAAATAAAAATCTGTACAATTACATAGGGAAACAAATTAAATAGACTACTTTTAAATAAGTATATGCAGGTTTAATTATGTGAACTTTGACATTTTCATTCTTATGTTTCTTGCTCCTTTTTGATGTGTCTCAGGAATAAATAGAACAGATAAAATATAGAACAAAATTTTTAGAATCTCAGTTGTATTTACAAGAAAGATAGAGAAATGGAAATTTTCCTACATAATTTTTGAGGCTAATAATTGAATTAAACCTCACATTCTTTTATCCCTTTTTGGTAAATTGACATGAAGTTTTG
>NW_007781472.1:0-3009 GCF_000696425.1 Galeopterus variegatus
AAGGCATTTTGCCAATGATAGAATCCAGTCACAGAAGTTTACATATTGTATGACTACATTTCTATGATATTCTAGAAATGGGGGTTGTGACAAAGGTATAACTACCAAGGAGCAGTAGCAAGAAGCTGTTTTGGGTGATGGGACTGTTCTGCATTGTTGTTGTGATGATGGTCTTATGAATCTATACATATGTTAAAACTGACAGAACTGTACATTAAAAAAAAGGTAAACTTTATTGATTATGTTATTCACTTAACTGTACATTAAAAAAATAAAGCAAAGAATGCATACTTCCATCCAAAATAATTTTTCCTATAGTCTGGCTTTAATAGCAAAGGATTGTTATAAAGAAGTAAATGCCCATCCACAGGAGAATAAATAAATAAATTACATAGTGGTCATGTAATGAGAAACAGCAATTAAAATGAAGGAAGAACAACTGTATTTTGTCAATATAGATACATCTTCAAGTTGCAAAGGATATGAATATTTATATATATTGCATGTGTGTGTAGCATATGACACTATTTAGATAAGCTTCAAAACTGGCAAAATTGATGTTATTTATAGATAAATATATACCTAGTAAAACTGAAAATATGCACGAAAATGATGTACACTGTTTTAGTTCGGGCTGCTTTAATGAATATACCACAGACAGGTGGTTTAAACAATGGAAATTTATTTCTCTCAGTTCGGGAGGCTGAGAAGTCTGAGGTCAAGCTGCCAGCAGATCCAGTGTCTGGTGAGGACACCCTTCCTGGTTTGTACACGGTCATCATCTTGTATCCACACATGGTAGACAGAGAGCTTGGGTCTTGTCATCCCCTCATAAGGGCACTAATCCTATTCATAAGGGCTCCACCCTCACACCCTAACTACTTCCCAAAAGCCCTACCTCCAAATACCATCACTTTGGGGATTTAGGCTTCAACATATGAATTGGGGAGGGGGAAAAACACAGAAACATTCAGTCCATAGCATACATCAAATTCAGATCTGAAGAATATATTACAAAATGCTAAAACTTGACAAAGTTCGGTGGTAATATATGGATGCTGGTCATGTTATTCTGTATACTTTTCTGTATACTTACAACATTTCATTAACAACTTGACTTGATTTCCCTTGTGGCCTCATACCCTGGGCTCTTCTAGTTTCTTAAAGAGATAGTTGAGATAAATAAAGTGTTGGGCTTTGAGTTAACGTGAGGGAGATTAACAGAGGTCAGCAGTCAAGAAATTTGCCCTATTTCTTTTCAAAGGCATGATAGAGGGCAAAGAATATACATAAGAACAATTTTGACTTAAATTAACTATATTTATATTTTAGAATGGCAAGAAATTCACAAACTGTGTGTGTAGCTGCTTTCAGACCATGTAATCCTTGTAAGCAGCACCCTTGCACAGATTATGTGAGCTTGAGACGCCAGACTGAAAAACAACAGATGTGTTTTCCTTGTTTCAGTTTTTACTACCTTGACAGCACAGCTGTTATCAAAAGGTGGGAAGTTAGGACTTTTTGAGTCTTTGGAAAGTCATATCTTAAGTATTTTAACTGCTGTCTAGCAACTCCTAATCCATGATACAAATTCACAGCCAGTGGGCGAGACAAACATTAAACAAATGTAACACAAATAAATATCTTGTTCTGGCTCAAAGTTCAGTCTCAGAACATCAATATAGCTAAAATAAATAAAAATGACTCCAAAAACCTTTGCAAATGAACATAGGTCTTCACTCAATTGCTTTTGAGGGGGCGGAGAAGTAAGAATTACATTACTGAGGTACACAACGATTGTATTCCTTCCTGAACATCCTTAACACATGCCTCTCTCTTCATAAAGTCCTTGCTTTATGGTCTTTTCTTCCTTTCACCCTTCCACCTCCACTCCCACAAACTGCACCCCACCACGCTTTTCCTCTTGTCTATTTCATGCACCCCAACCCTTCCATATGTAGGCAATCTGTTCTGCTCCCCCTGCTTGCCATTTCCCCTCAATGACCAAATGGTTCAGCCCCACAGAGGTCTGCAAGCAAGTGGGATCATGAAAGGACCCTTCCTTCCTGGAAAGAGAATTTCAGATATTTATAATATAATATTGCAATACGTTAGCTCTGTCCAATTAAAAATCATAAAGTTAACAATTATAGTTGGAGCAAGTACAATGACCTCATTTGCATTCTCTTCATGTTGTTTTTATTCTTTTAATTTGGAAGCAAGGATGAAGGTGTAAAAGACGATTAGTCATTTTAGAAACAGACGACTGTAGCCCAAGCCTGTGTTGAACTAGTCACGCCCTCTGTCTTTCTCTGGGTTAGAATAAGTTCCACGTTTCACAAGCTTCATCTGGTAGCTAGGAAAATGCAAACAGATCCTACATCCTCCTCCCCAGATGTATGGCGACCATATGTTATGAGCTAAAAATCTGGACTTGGGGTCCAGCTTGTAGTTTTACACCTGCTGTCACAATGAGACAGGTATTAAGAATCATGACTCTCCTATCCCTGAAAACACAGGAACTACAGCTGCCATCACCAGGCACTTGTCCTGTGCCCTCACTTCCCTGTGGTGTTCTAGATGCAGCCTTAAAGGGACGAGCCAGTGGTCATGATTGGAGCCTGTGGTTTCAGCTCTGGATGAGCCACTTCCAAGGCTGACTGCTCAGCTCTGCTAAGGAAGAAAACAACCCACTCTGACTAGCAGCTGCAGTGTGTAGTCGGAGAGAGGGCTCCACAGCACCATATTTTCATGATGTATTTATTTTTAATTATACAAATAATACATGAATATTTTCTCTTTTTAATAATATGTGGACAATATACAAGGTTTTAGAGTAACAAGTGAAAGTCTCCCTTCTTTCTCCCTCTCCCGTACCCTATTTCCTTTCCCAGGGGTAACCACTGTTGGTTTGATGTGACTCTTTCCAATGCAGTATATACTCAAATTGTTTTTCCTCTAGTAATCAGAGAAATGCAAATTAAAACAATTGACAAAGGATTATTTTTT
>NW_007781473.1:0-1358 GCF_000696425.1 Galeopterus variegatus
AAAAAAAAGACAAAAAGGAAAAAAAAAAAAAGTCCTATCCAAGAAATCATTGCCTAGACAAATATCATGAATCTATTTCTCTCTGTTTCCTTCTACTAACTTTACAGTTTCAGGTCTTATGTGTAAGTCTTATCCATTATGAGTTGATTTTTGTGTACAGTGTGAGATAAGGCTTTTTTTTTTTTTGGAAAATATAAACAACATAGACTAACCTTTAGCTATACTAACAAAGAAAAAAGAGAAAGACTCAAACAACATCAGAAGTGAAAGAGGAAACATTACTACTGATGCCACAGATATACAAAGGATCATAAAGGAATACTATGAGCAACTATACACCAACAAATTGGATAACCTAGAAGAAATGAATGAATTCCTAGGAAAATGCAACCTACAAAGATTGGAGGAGGAAGAAATACAAAATATGAAGATGCCAATAACAAGTAAGGAAATTGAATCAATAATAAAAGTCTCTTATCAAAAAAAAGTCTAGGAACTCATGGCTTCCCTGTCAAATTCTACCAAACTTTTAAAGAATTCATACAATTCTTCTTAAACTCTTCCAAAAATTGAAGGGGAAAGAATATTTCCAAACTTATTTTATGAGCATTATCCTGGCACTAAATACAGACAAGACTCTATGAAAAAACAAAAGAAAGAAAGAAAAAAGAAAAGAAAATTACAGGAAAATATCTCTAATGAACACAAGTACAAAAATTCTCAACAAAATACTAGCAAATTAATTTAAACAGCACATTATAAAGATCACTTATCATGATCAAGTAGGATTTATTTCCAGTATGCAAGGAATGGTTCAACACACTTAAATCATTAAATATGATACATCATAAAGGATAAAAGCCACATGATCATCTTAATGGGTGTATAAAAATCATTTGTCAATGTCTAATGCATTCATGTTAAAACCTCAGACAATAAGTATAGAAGGAATGTACCTCATCACAATAAAGGTAATTATGACAATCTCATAGCTAATATTATATTCAATGGTGAAAAGCTGAAAGCTTTTCCTCTAAGACCCAGGAAGAAAAGAAGGGTACCTATTCTTGCCAATTCTATTCAACATTATACTGGAAGTCCTAGCCAGAGAAATTAGGAAAGAAAAAGAAATACAAGGCATTCATATAGAAAAGGAAGAAGTAAAATTGTCTCTGTTGACTAGTGACATGATCTTATATAGAAAAGGACTCCACAAAAAACTGTTAGAGCTGATAAAGGAATTTAGTAAAGTGGCAGGTTACAAAATTAACGTACAAAAACAACAGCATGTCTATACACTAATAATGAGCTATTTGAAAAAAAAATTAAGAAAATCACATTTAAAATCATACCAAAAA
>NW_007781473.1:2090-3009 GCF_000696425.1 Galeopterus variegatus
AAAAACAATTAGAAATAAATTTTAAAAAGAGGTGAAAGATCTGTGCACTGAAAACTATTAAACATTGATAAAAGAAATTGAAGAAGATGTGAATAAATGGAAAGATATCTCATGTTTGTAGATGGGAATAATTGATGTTGTTAAAATGTTTATACAACTCAAAGCAATCCACAGATTCAATGCAATTCCTATCAATATTCTAATGTCGGTTTTCACAGAAGTAGAAAAAGCAATCCTAAAATTTGTATGTAACCAGAAAAGACCTTGAATAGCCAAAGCAATCTTGAGTAAAGAGAACAAAGCTGGAGGCATCCACTTCAATTTCAAAATATATTATAAAGCTATAGTAATCAAAACAGCATGGTACTGGCATAAAAACAGACACATTGATAATAGAATAGGATAGAACACCCAGAAATAAACCCAAGTATTTACAGTCAATTGATTCAATACTGGTGCCAACAACACACTGTGGGGAAAGGACAGTCTCTTCAATAAACTGTGTTCAGAAAACTGGATATCCACACACAGGAGAATGAAACTGGACCCTTATCTAATCTCATATGTATGTTGCTTTTCTCTTGCTTTCAAAATTCTCTTTTTGTCTTTGATTTTTGACAATTTTATTATAATGTGTCTTCATATGGCTTTGTTTGGGTGTATCTTTTTTGAGAATTATTGTGCTTCCTGATTCTGGTTGTCCTTTTCCAGGACTGGGGTAGTTTTTAGTCATTATTTCTTTGTATAAGTTCTCTGACCCTTTCTCTTTTCTCTTTCTGAAACTTCCATAATGCATATATTGTCCTGCCTGATGGTGTCCCGTAAGTCCCTCAGGCTTTTTAATTCTTTTTCATTTTCTTTTTTTTTTTGCTCATTAGCATAATTTTCAATGACTTGTATTCAAGTTCACTGATCTTTT
>NW_007781474.1:0-3009 GCF_000696425.1 Galeopterus variegatus
ATTTTTCCACAATATTTCTGAAGTATCCTTGTATCTATCTGCCTCAAATGAACTTTGATAACGTTCAATTCAAAACCCAAAATCACTCTTTCAAAAAAAAAAAAAATGTAAAGAAAACGTTGAATAGATTTTATTTCTTTTAGACCCCCCCGTCTGAGTCTTACTAATTTTCACTGTTCCCTTCTAAGAGCATCTTAGTCATCCACTGAACAGACCTAGTTTATGCTTCAATAAAATGCATAAAATTTCACTGTTACTTTGATCTGCAGGCAAAGAAGCATGGCATCCTGGGTCACATGGACATTAGCCCTCTTTATGGAATTCTGTTGAACTGCATCAAAGTGCCGTTCGGTTTTGGTTGCCTTAGGAGTAGAGAAATGTAGACAGATTGGAATAAGTCCATAGGAAAAATCCCAAAATGTCTAAGATAAATCAAGTGTCATTATAAGCAGAGATTAAAAGGGGTGGAGGGAGAGAGGGAAAGAAGAATGAATGAATATGTGTAGCACACAGGATTTTTAGGGCAAGAAAACTATTCTGTATGACATTGTAATGGCTAATAGATGGCATTATGCATTAGGCAAAACCCATAGAACTGTAAAAAAGAAAGAGGGAACTCTAATCTAAAATTAAGTTAACAATCATGTATCAATATTGATTCATAATTGTAACAAACATACCACACTAATTTAGCATGTCAATAATACGAGAAACTGTGCATGTGGGTGGGGGAGGGTGTGAGAATGATCTGTACTTTCTGCTCAATTTTTCTTTAAAACTAAAAGTGCTACAAAAATAAAGAAAAGCAACCAAAAAAAAAATAGAAATTAAACAAATTAATAGGGCTAAAAAACTAAACAGACACAGATAAGGTAATTGGTCCAGTGACAACTAAAAAGTTACATGAAAATATTTTTAAAAACTTGATATAAACACTATGGAAGTAAAGAATTGGCTAATTTGGCATCAAAAAATATGACTTAAATATTAGAGACATACCTGAAATTCTAATAGATGATTTAGATTTTAATAGCCAGTTTTGAGAAGGTAACTCAGCATTATAAATATTATACTCAAAAAAACATGCACACGTTTTACTTGACAATTATATATTGATCCAAGAAACACTATGTTGAAATGATTCTACAGTCAACAATTACTCCAAACAGGTTTTTAACAGCAAAATGTAAGTGATAGGAATTAAATGATTTACATAACGATAATAAGTCAAGTAAAACAGGAATACTTACAATGATTCTATAAATCTACATTATTGTTTTGACATATTTATTTATTGTTTTACTCTTAAAAGTTTGATGTACTTAAAAGTTTAAATATATTAGCATTCACATATTCTGGGATATCTGAGAATATGGATCTCTAGGTTATTTTTTTTTATATCTACAGCAGATCTATTTTTGTGTTTGCTATACATGTGCTAATATACCAAGCATTGTACTAAGAACCTTACGTACATTGAATGACTACTGTGTGAGATAAGTATTATTATTTTTCCCATCTTCTTGTTGGGGAAACTGAGAAAATAATAACAAAAAAAGGTAACATGCCAAAGTCACAAAGCTAATAAACAAACCCAGGACTCAGCCAGTGTGGGCTCCAGAGTTTAACCTTGTATCCAATCTCTCTGTTGCCTGTAAGAGACCAGCATGTGTTTAAATACATTACATTTATAGCCTTCTTTCACGACTACTGAATTCAAATAAGTTTGCTGACATCCAAACATCAAGGTAATGGGACACTGCAAATCTTTGCCATCCCATATGGCAAGTAATAGAAACATGTGTCTATTAAGTACTTGAAATATTCATTGAAAACTGAGATGTGCTATATATGTAAAATATATAATGGGTTTCGATGAGTTAGAACAAAAAAATACAAAACATCTCATTAATATTTTTATATTAATTATGTTTTGAAATGAAAATATTTGGGGTATATTGGATCAAATGAAATATATTATTAAAATTAATTGTATATGTTCTCTTTACTTTTTTAATGCAGCTCTAAAAAATTTTAAATGATATACATGACTGATTTGCCTTTGTAACTAACGTTATATTTCTGTTGGACAGCATTTAGCTAAATCTAATGGTCTTTTCTATTTCTAGTACCTATAAATCTATAAAAATGCTATAAAGTTAGGTTTATTAAAACACTTTAAAACAGGATTTTAATTAGTATGACTGATTCTGTTGATAAATCTGAAGAAAATATGAGTTATTAATACATTTTTATTCCAATTACCTCTGCATTTCTTTTGTTAGTGTTCAGTACATTTATAATAAAAATAAAGTAATTTTTCTTTTAAAGTTGACAGAGTTTGAAATAAATCTTATGTTCTAATGTAAGCATATCTCAATAAGTTCGTAGAAAAATAGAATTAGTAGGTAACGTGAATCTTTCCACAAACTTTTTGAAGTACCCTCTCACATAACAACAAAAGGGGTTTTCCCCCCGTATTAATTCTCTACCTAGCAATTAATAATTAAGTAAATGCAAAATGAGTTTAATCCAATATAACAGCTTAGAAGCAAAGCCAAAAATCTCAACAAAGCCTTCCTATGGTTTTTATGTGGTCTTGGATTTCCTCCACTTTTTTTTGTACTCATATTTGCAAAAGGAAAATGCCTCATACTTTAAATTTGCAATATTTTTATTTAATAATTTTCTTTTGTAATAGTTAATTTGTGGAGTACTAAGAAATGAAAGCAAATTGAAATTATTATCCTAAAACCCCTATCTAACAGTCAATTAACTCTGAAAAATTGAGAGTCAGTTTGAATCTGTCTGTAATTGTTAGTAAAATTGAAAGAATTAGGTGCTGCATCTCAAATGTGTCATATTTTGTTTTTATTTGACACGTTATTTTAGTTAGCTTAATTCTAAAAATGTCTCCTAATATACCTTTAAAATACCCCAGAATGAGCATTAAATATTATGTTCATGTTTACAAGTAAATCCCAATTTAGATTGGTATTTACAAGCCTT
>NW_007781475.1:0-444 GCF_000696425.1 Galeopterus variegatus
ATTAGGAAATGAGAAAATAAATATCTAGAGGAAGCGACTTCCAGACATATAAAGCCCTGAGGCACATGAACAAGAGCACATTCAAGAATCTGCAAGGTGACTGTATGGTTGTCTGTTTGTGAGCAAGAGAAGTGGTCAAAAAAGCAAGTTAGAGAGATGCGGGGACCTGTACAAGCCATTGTGACTACTTTACCCTTTCCTATGAAATGGGGAAGCATCATGGATGCTCTGATTCACACTTTCAAAGACAATATCTCATTCCAGTGAGAGATAATTATTGTTATTGTAAGTATTCTGTTTATGTGCTGGTAAAAAAAATCAGATTGTTAAGCCAATATTCTAAGAGCTAAATAGATGTCAATTATATGTACTTTAACAAAAAGAATTGTCCCTGTGTAGCCTTTTATAAACAATCTATTATTTTTCACCCTTAGGAAATAAGCA
>NW_007781475.1:2680-3009 GCF_000696425.1 Galeopterus variegatus
ATGTCACAAAATAATAGTCTTTCCTTATTCTTTTATTCAAGGAACATGTACTAATCACCCAATCTTCTTGATGTATGAATACTGGTCCCTACATATTTTCATATTCTCTATGTATTCTGGGAAAGTCAAACACTCTCTGTACTGCAGTTTTGTCATCTATTATTGCTATTGAGAACAGTACTAATAATTGCAACATAAACTTAGTGTGAGGAATCAATGGATAATCTATTATAGTGCTTAGTACATACCCAGCATGTAGTGAACATTAAATGTTAACGGTCGTTATTACTATGAGATAGTACCATTTTATGAACTGTAGCAATAAGGTT
>NW_007781476.1:0-977 GCF_000696425.1 Galeopterus variegatus
AAAATATGGAAAGTTATCTTTAGGAAATCTGTTAACAAATTACATCAAGTGATAAAGGGGAAGGTTATGTGATCACCTCACTAAGTATAAAATATGCACTTACTAAAATGTAACATGCATTCCTTGTTAAAAAGAAAAAAAAACAGTAAACTAGCTATAGGAACTTTAACGGGAAAACTATTATCTATATCACTAATAGTCACAGGTTTAATTAATGGTGAAACAAAGGCAGTTTTATTAAATCAGAAACAAGAAACAAGACAGGAATACTGGCTATCACACTATAATATAGCATTTTCTGAAAATTCTAGCTAATGAAATAAGAGTAGGAAAATATACAGGGTGTAGCAAATAGAAAGGACAGGTAAGATGATAAAATTTAAGACTGATGTAACTACCTAAAATTCCAAAAGGAACTGAATGATAAAACCTATTCACAAAACCAATAAAAATTTAAAATATCTAATAAACTTAGGATCTGTATCAAGAAAACTAGAAAACTTTACCAACACATGTTTTTTAAAAGGTTTTAATGAATGGGAGAAGTATTGTATTCTTGAATAAGAAGACTCAATATCACAAAGATGTCAACTTTCTCCAAAGTGATCTATAAATTTAGTGCAATTAAAAGAAGTATCTCATCATTGATCAACAGAAATAATCAAAAACAGTTTGAAAAAAATATGAAAGTAGACTTGAATTACCAAACAATAAAATGAATCCTAAAAGCACAATAATTAAAACTGTAGAAAAGAATAGAATGCCCATATGAATATATACATGTAATTCATATTAATTAATATGTAAAAATTTCATCAATGATAAATCTAACATTTCAAATCAGAAGGAAAATAATGAATTATCCAATAAACAGTGTTAAAACAACAGATTAACAATGGCAGGGACCATATCCCCTACTTCACACAGTACAGCAAAACAAATTCCAGCTATATTAGATGTGCACTTAAATGTGCAAA
>NW_007781476.1:2468-3009 GCF_000696425.1 Galeopterus variegatus
AAAAAAAATGGAACTACTTAAAGCAAGTCCTTCACATCAATCTCATTTCTTCGTGTAACAGGATGTGCAGAGTTTTACATAAGGAAAGTGATACAGATGCACAATATCTTGAAAGCAACAAACTCTTCCATATCATTTAGAGTAAGATATAAAACGTCAATAATATGAGGATAATGTCAGTAAAAATAGCAAACTGAGGACCTCCAAAAATCCTCTCCTCCATAAAATTAATTTTAAAAACTGGCAAAAAGTGTTAGAATCAACTTTTTCAAAAACTAGAAATTACCCCCAAGGCTTGCAGCAATCCAGAGAATATTTATTCAAGATAAATGGCTGAATTTCAGTAAGAAGAGCAAGCTTATAGCATTTTAACTCATCCTATTTCATTCTCAGTACTCACTTGTCCAATATCCTTCTCTATGTTACCTACATTAAAGCACAGAAATTTTAGAAACAGAAATAAAAAACTGGAAAGGATATCCAAACATCTGGATTCTCAAAATAATCTCAATAAGCTAAAAAGTGGAAGCATGGAATTTAA
>NW_007781477.1:0-3009 GCF_000696425.1 Galeopterus variegatus
TTTTCAGAAAATTCTGTTGCTAGGAAACCATGGAAAAGCTGAACTGTTTCCAAATAATTAGCAGAAAGGGTGGTTTAAATTAATGAAAATTCTGAATTATAGCCTCATAAAAATGCAATATTATTACTTTCAAGCAAGAGTAGTCATTAAACATGGGCTCACGATATTTCCTACTAAATTCTTAAATACTGCAGCAAATGTCCCTTATATCAAAACTGCTGGAAATGGATGGGTGCAACCTCCTGTGGCCTTCAGGACTGCTGAGTGGTTCCAGCTCTTGGGCCACAAAAGGGGCCCAGGAGTCTTGGTGTGGTGGCAAGGTCTCAGTGGCCCAAATGCTCCATCCTGCCGGGGCCCCCAGCCTGATGAGTCCCGTTAGGGAGTTTTGAGCAAGAGAAAGACCATAGGGGATGGATATGCCACTATCCCTTTTCTAAACCACATGCCAACCCATCAGAAGGGTAAAGAATTGGGGCAGAGTTTCAGAGGACTTTGGAGACTCTAATAAAATGTCACAGAAGGAAGAGAAGCCAGGATGAACTGGGGCTGAGAAAACCCATTGGCTAGAGAAATAATGAAATCACAGGGTGGGGGAGGTCCAGAAAGTGCTCATCAAAATGGGGCTCATTTCAGAAGTGGCAAAAGGGCTGAGGGACTCGGACGAGGAGGAGGGGGTGGGGGGGAGGAGAGAGCAGTAAGACAGGCAAGCTCTGAGCATAGTAGTTGGAAGAATTCTAGCAAATATTTTGGCACAAGACTGACAGTTTGAAATAAGGATCTGCCCCCAAAAGCCTCCTTTCCCAGGGTTGTAGGGGCCAGGATGACTATGAAGAAAAGGCTGGGCCTTCAGTAGCTGGAGTAATGGAAAAGTCAGCTAGGGTGAGGGCAGTGGGGGACCCACGTGTGCTCTGCTGATTGAACACAAGACCTGTGAAGCCCAAGCCGTGCCCACCCAGCAGTGAGACTTGCACCTGCGTCGGCCTCCTGCCTTTATAACAATGGACTCAATACCAGGAGGCACTGGTAATGAGGGGAGGAGGGAATGGACCGTAAGTGCCCCCCTAGACCCTGTTTTTGGAAAGAAAACGTTTCTTTATCCTCTTTCTGAATGGTAGTAGCCAATTTTATCCAAAGTAAACCACTCAGGAAGCAAGCTGGATAAGCCCCCTTTCTTGGGACCCAAGAAGTCAGGGAGCAACAGGAACTTCACTTAATAAGAAAACGTTTATACTCAATGCATGAATTACATAGAAATGGTTTTCAATTGTTTAGAGTATTTTATTACTGTTAGTAGGCAGAATATTCTACCATATTTGCACGATTAACATAGCCTTTCTCCTTAGAGAGAACAAAAGTAACCTTTAGTTAATACTCCCAACCCAAATTGCAAATTTGGTAATCTACACGCTTTTCTTTCTTTTTGTGCTATTTCCATTAGAATGATATGCACCTGTGACCTATATCTCAGAGCAATAATCACAAATGTCACTAAGATATACCACATGCTTTGAGACTAGGAAGGAATTGGTGCCAAATGGTATTTGTAACGAGCTAGGGAGGGTTTGGCCTCCAGAGCATAGTTACTCACGTTCTGGAAATCATTTCCATCTGAGGAAGGCTGGGGGGCTGAGTATGACAGGAGGGGATAGGGTCAGCCAGTAATCTGATCTCGAAAAAAATTGTCACAATTATCACCTGTGCTGGTGGTCTTGGCGCAGGTTCATGCTGATCAGGCAGGGAGGCAGAATCCACTGTTCCCTTGCTCTTGGAGGCACGGCTGCTGTAGCTCCAGGGCTCTCCGTGGCTATCAGCAAGGGGAGGCATGCTAGCCACATGAACAGAGCAAGCACAGCACTTGAGACCCCAAAGCCACTCACCCCAAAGCCCAATATATTTCAAAGGCCCCAAGAGTTCTGTCCCCTCGTGTATGCCTCCCCCCCACCAGTCATTCAATTCAACACAGATCTAAGTACTGCTGTGAAAGGGTTTGACATGTGTAACTAAGGTCCCAAATCAGTAGACCTTAAGATAGGGAGATTACCTGGGGGCCTGACCTTACAGCACGAGCCCTTTGCTTTGCATGCAGGGGTCTGAGATGGAGGTGGTCACAGATGGAGGAAGCAGGAGGGGGATTTAATGCCTCTCCAACTTAAAGATGGAGGGCCACATGGCAAAGAATGCGGGGACCTCTAACTGCTGGGAGCACCCCGGCTGACTACTGGCGGGAAAAGGGGCCTTCGGTCCTACAACTTCAGGAACTGAATTCTGCTGATCATGAATATGAACTTGGAAGTAGATTTTCCCCCAGAACCTACACATGAGTACTGAGCCCAGCCGACACCTGGATTCCAGCCTTTACCCTGAGCAGGGAACGCAGCCTGCTGTGTGGACATCTGATGTGCAGAAACTGAGATGATCAGTGCATGGTGCTTTCAACCACGCGTCTGCGGTGCTTGATCACTCTGCAGTAGAAACCAAACACGGCCACCTTTATATCTGCTCTATTTGTCTTTCTCCTTCCTTCTCACTTGCTCTAGGTCTCTATCTCTGATGTACATAAAATAAAAAGTAAGCCAGACAGAGGAGAAGCATTTTATCTCTGAAAGTCTAAAAGAGGAGAGTCCTTTATATGTTTTAAGGTGGAAGAGATATTTCTATAACCATATTTTGTCATTTAAGCTTTTGTGTCTTAAAAACAAAGCAAAACAGCATGTTGACCACAAGAAGCGTGGACAGGGGATTCCCGTGCAGGGCTGGCTCTCCACTGTGGCACCGGCAGTCTTGCCTCGCAGAGGCCAAAAAGCATTCGGCTGGGACTGGGGGTGGCAGGTGAGGCCCTTGCCTTAGGTACAGTGTTTAAGGGGATGCCCCAAAATTCAGTCATCAAGAACATTTTTTAATTGCAGTGAGACATACATAACATAAAAGTGACCATCTTAACCCCTGTTAAGTGTGCAGTTTAGCAGCAGTAAGTACACTTGATTGTGCAGCCATCACGAGCATCTGTCT
>NW_007781478.1:0-601 GCF_000696425.1 Galeopterus variegatus
TTCCATAGGTCTCTCCTCCTCTTCACCTGAGCTCCAGCAGCCCCAGCTTGGCTGATGTTACCTTTTTATAGTTGTATATTCGTAGATTTGTGGGAAGGAGTGATGCTTGGGACCGTCTATTCCGCCATCTTGACTGGAAGTAGAGGAAACTTTAAAAGGCAAATCAGATCATGTCCTTCCCCTGTTTAAAAATCTCAAGGGCTTCCCATCACACTTTAAAGAAAACCCTATCTCCTTACTCTGAATTACGAAGTCCTTTGGACCTGGCGCTGCCTGTCTGCCCACCTTATCCACACGCCCTCACAGGCCCACACCACTCTTCCTCAGGTGCTGGTGCTCTTGCCCTGGGTGGTCCCCTACTGGCAATGCTTATGCTTTTGTATTCTCATGGTTGTCATAGTCTGGTCATCCACTTCCAGCTTGCATGCCACTCCCGCAGAGAGAGAGATGCCTTGTGACTACCCTGTTTTAGTTCTCTGCAGATCACGTGTCACTCTCCAGCGTTTCTCTGGTACATCCTCTCCTTGCATCCCTGTATTCCACTAGGATGCAAGCTCAATGAGAAGAGAGATTTTTTCTATTCTGCTCATTATTGTATCCC
>NW_007781478.1:1667-3009 GCF_000696425.1 Galeopterus variegatus
GTCAGGCCCAGTGCCTCTCTCACCTGTCTTACCCCTAAACATTTTCAGCCAAAAGATTTTGAGATGCATGGTCCAGGATTTCTGTCTCTATTCTCCCTCATTTACATTTAATGATATTTCATGCTATAACCTCCATTATCTGATGATGTAGGTTGCATCTTTGAACTCCTCCGGGATTTCCATCTCTAATAAGATTTCACAGAAGGCATGTCACTGGAATGAACCCTCTGTCAATGCATTACAACATTACATAAGGAAATAACCAAATCATAACATTACATAAGGAAATAACTCCAAGCCCTGCTTCTTCTGGTCCTCATTAGCTTGATAGCTAATATTTATTAATCCTCTTCCCTGTGCCTGGTACTTAATCATCCTCGAACACTGAAAGATTCATGTTAACTTCCCCATTATATAGATGAGGAAACTGGGGCTCAGAAATACTATGTAAACAGCCCCAAGTCCCTTAAAGCAAGTGACAAAGCCACTGTACCTTGAAGATTTGGTACATTAAAATGTCTCAGAGGGAGGCCTAGGTATATTAAACTGAGTAACCTTCTATTTACCTTTAAAGCAGCAACCCAAATCCCAGCTTCTGTCAAAATCATGAGAATCATCAGGCTCAGAATCAGACATTCTGATTTCTGAAACAAAACTATCTCATGGCCATCTGTGATCAGGAAGAAACAGAACCTCAGAGATAAGTAACATCAACTAATGTCTCCAAAACTGAATCTACATATTAGTTTTACCAGGGATCAAACCCACAAATGCTGCCAAGGAGCAGAAAATGACCCCTCATGACACAGCCTCTGAATGAAGAAGCTACACATATGTATCACCAACACAAGAAAAGCTCACTGGCAGCAAAGAGCTGGGACTTTAAACTGTGTATCTACCCCACGAAATGAAGTCAGCTACATGGTCTAAGCAATACTCACCAATGAGCTCCTTAAATAAAATGCTATATAAATGTTACGTGCTAAATAAAAGCTACAACTCTCTGATGAATGGTGTAGAATTCCTTGAACATATTTTAGTGTAATTTAGATTTTTATTAAAACTAAATCTAACTAGACAATGAAGCCTGTGTGTTGGGCAAATTAATCACCAGGAAAAGGGCACAGCGCTCCAACAGTGGTTGCAGGCTAGCAACCTCTTTTGAACAAATTGCACATAGGCACTTTAATGAGGGAGAAAAAAATATGAGCTAACATAACTGTAGTCAAATCAGTTCCTACAGGAGGGAAAGCACATGAACTGATGTGCTGATGGCCACCGCCAAAGCATCATCTAGGGAGAACAAAAGGCTGTCAAAGCAAGATGATGTTTCTAAGCCCAG
>NW_007781479.1:0-1313 GCF_000696425.1 Galeopterus variegatus
ATGCTCCGTTTAGCAGTGTCGCAGGCGAGATCTTGCTCTCCGCCCTCCGTGCCATCCACTTGCCCTTGTTCTGATCTCTGGCTCTCCATCTTGGGACAGCGCAGTGCATTTTCCTTTCCCTTGCAGTCTCCTGGTGCTCCTTTTCTAGGCTGTTCCCTGTCACCTGCATTGCTGTCGTGTCATACCAGCCCCTTGTCTTCTGCTCTTCCTTGCCCTGCTACCCCTCTAGAGTCTGAGCCCCCGAGGGCACGGGGCAATCGCACCCTCTGCTGCACTCTCCTGAAGCATGCCCCTGCCCGCCATCACGTGACCCTGTGAGCATGGCTTCTGGCTGCACTGGGGCATCCAGCAGGCACTCAGCAGATGTCCCTGTCGGGTCACTGGCCCAGGGCAAGCTCCAGGCTCGTAGAGGCAGAGCTGTCCTGAGCTGTAACTCTGCATGAGGCACACTGATCTTTGTGGGAAGAAGGGCCCTGGGCAGGATGAGTGGAGGCAGAGTGGCCCGGGCCTGGGTCGTGTGGCCGGTTGTCTAGGAGTGACGTTCTCAGCCTCTGAGCCTCTCTCTTTACAGACGTACAGCAGAGACCCGGGCACTTACATTGCAGGGTTGTCAATGAGCACAGTAGTCCTCAATAACTTGTCCCTCTCCCATGACCATGCAGGGCTCGTTCCTCTCCTCACTGGCTCCTCCTTTGGCTTCAGGTCCCTGGATGAGGGCCCTTATGTGTTTTGAGGGCAAACCTCACAGAACACCCGGCAGGCTCCCAGCTTAGGAGAAACTGGGCCATGGTGAAATCTATCCCTTCCACCCCAAAACATCACCTCTGGGACTATATAGGCCTCTCTCCTCTGGGATTTATCAGTAATAATACGAGGAGACTGAATGTTAGGCCAATGTCAACTGGAAGAAATTTCACCCACTTGTCTGCAAAAAGGCTCTGAATAGGATAAGACAAGGAGGGTACAGCTCTTGAAATGAACTGAAATGAAAGCTTTCTCTGGGGCAAGGCAGGGCTGGGCCTGGGCTCAAGCATTTAGAAAAGCAGGTGTGTTCTACCCAAGCTCAGCCACACCCAGCCCTGGTCCCCGCGACTCTGCTTTGCAATGTGTACAAAACAGCTCACAATTTTAGAAACACTCAGTCCTGTGAACAGCTGTTTTTCAAATGCAAAGCAAAGGCACCAGAGCACACTGTGAGCTCTCCAGGTTAGAAATGAGTTCTGTACCTTTGCTACCTCGAGGATGCCCTTTGCATATGAAGACCTAACAGTCTGCAGGGCTCACGTCATCTGAGTCAGTGTGCGGGGCGTCTG
>NW_007781479.1:2804-3009 GCF_000696425.1 Galeopterus variegatus
ACACCCCCACAGCCTCACTGCATGGCCAACAGCACCTGCTGTCCTCAGGCTGGGTGGCCCTAGCACCTATAGCCCAGCTCTCGCTGCCTCTCTGGCCCCTTGTTCTGGCTGTCCTCTGATCGCCCCTCTGCCCTTGTTCCCCCGACCCCGAGCCCTGTCTGTGACCCTGCTCTTGCTCCACAGCATAGGAGCACAGTGCCCAGGT
>NW_007781480.1:0-692 GCF_000696425.1 Galeopterus variegatus
AATGATAGTTCTAAGGAAACTAAATGAGATACAAAAAAACTCAGCTAGACTACACGATGCAACAAGGAAAAGTATACAGAACCAGAAAGAAGAAATGTACAAGGAAATCAATGCCCTGAAAAAGAATGTAGCAGAGCTTACTGAGCTGAAGAATTCACTCAAAAAAATAAAAAACACAACAGAGAGTTTAATGAGCAGGCTTGCAGAAGCAGAATAAAGGACTTCTGACCTTGAAGATGGGCTGTTTGAAATAACACAGGTGGACAAAAAAAAAAAAAAAAAGAAAAGAAAAGAAAAAAAAAGAATTAAAAACATTGAAGAAAATCTAAGAGAGATATCAGACAACCTTAAGCACTCAAATATCCGAGTCATGGGTATTCCACAAGGGGAGGAAAAAGGAGATTGCATTGAAAACATATTCCACAATATAGTGGCAGAAAACTTCCCAGGTATAGGAAAAGACACAGATCTTCAGATTCAGGAAGGTTAAGGATCCCCAAATCTATTCAACCCAAAAAGGTCTTCTCCAAGACATGTTATAATCAAATTGGCATAACTAAAAGACAAAGAGAATCTTAAAAGCTGCAAGAGAGAAGTGTCAAGTCACCTATAAGGGAGCCCCAATCAGACTAACATCAGACTTTTCATCAGAAACCCTAAAAGCCAGAAAGGAATGGGATGATATATTCAAA
>NW_007781480.1:1620-3008 GCF_000696425.1 Galeopterus variegatus
GGAGATTGCATTGAAAACATATTCCACAATATAGTGGCAGAATACTTCCCAGGTATAGGAAAAGACACAGATCTTCAGATTCAGGAAGGTTAAGGATCCCCAAATCTATTCAACCCAAAAAGGTCTTCTCCAAGACATGTTATAATCAAATTGGCATAACTAAAAGACAAAGAGAATCTTAAAAGCTGCAAGAGAGAAGTGTCAAGTCACCTATAAGGGAGCCCCAATCAGACTAACATCAGACTTTTCATCAGAAACCCTAAAAGCCAGAAAGGAATGGGATGATATATTCAAAATACTAAAAGACAGAGATTGGCAGCCAAGAATACTCTACCCCATAAGGCTATCCTTCTGAAATGAAAGGCAAATAGTATATTTCTCAGACAGACAAAAACTGTGGGAGTTCACTACCACACGGCCACCCTTACAAGAAATTCTCAAGGGAGTACTGGGTTTGGTACCTGAAAAATAACTACCACTGCCATAAATCTTAAGAAAAATCAAAACCCACTAGTAAAATAAAAATGCCAAAAATGAAGAGGAAAAAAAAAAGTTTATCTACAACCAAGGAACCAGCAAATACAGAAGACAAACAATAAATCAGAAAGGAACAAAAGACAATTAAAACATCCAAAAAATTCAATAAAATGCTAGGAGTAAATCAACACTTTTCAATAACAACTCTTAATGTAAAAGGATTAAATTCTCCACTCAAAAGACACAGACTGGTTGACTGGATTAAAAAGGAGGACCCAACTATATGCTGCGTTCAAGAGACCCACCTCACCTGTAAAGGCTCACATAGACTAAGAGTGAAAGGATGGAAAAAGATGTTCCAAGCAAACAGAAAAGAAAAACGAGCTTGAGTAGCTATTCTTAGATCTGATAAAATAGACTTTAAAACCATAAAAAGAGATAATGAGGGCCACTACTTAATGATAAAAGGATTGATCCATCAAGAAGACGTAACAATCATAAATATATATGCACCCAATGTCAGAACAGCCAGATTGATAAACTCTATTACACCTAAAGAAGGAAATAGACACTAATACCATAATAGCAGGGACCTGAACACCCCACTAATAATATTGGACAGATCATCTAGGCAAAGAATCAGCAGAGAAACACAAGATCTAAACAACATTCTAGAACAATTGGACTTGGCAGATACCTACAGAACATTCCATCCAACTACCTAAGAATATTCATTCTTCTCGTCAGTAAATGGAACTTTCTCCAGGATAGATCACATGTTAGGTCAAAAATGAAGTCTTAACAAATTCAAAAAAATTAGAATTATCCCATGTATTTTTTCAGACCACAATGGATTAATATTAGAAATGAATAACAAACAAAATTCTGGGAAGTATACAAACACATGGAAA
>NW_007781481.1:0-587 GCF_000696425.1 Galeopterus variegatus
GTGTGTGTGTGTGTGTGTAATTATTCTCATCATTTTGGAGAATAAAATTGAGGTTTTGAACTTATGTAAGAGTATCCAGAATTTGAACCTATGTCTGTCTGGCTTAATGCCCACAGTGTTTCCACTTTACCAAGAAGCCATATTTTCCCATGAAACTCTCTTTAACATCATATTTCTGAATATGGAAATAAATGACATTTTAAAACGTTCTTAATATACCAGCTGTAATAAATAATACAGAATCTTTTTCTTTTGTGGACAACTTTAGGAAAATAAGGAATAATTTTGAAACAAAATTTTCCATATTTAATCCCAGAGGAATTTGTAAATTTCTACTAAACCTATTCAGATGTTAAATTATGGGAATGGCAAAGCACGATAAACATTCTAGTCATAAGAAATTATGTATGAATTGGCCAAAAAACACAGTACTTTATAACTCCATACTTTCCTGTGATAATTACTGTACTTTCTGAAGAATAGCTTTTTCACACATTTGGAGAATATATATATTTGTTACTATTTACAGCATATTTCTTGTCAATGCTCACTGAAAAACTAAAATAATTTTTAGCTACATGTGTTCC
>NW_007781481.1:1526-3008 GCF_000696425.1 Galeopterus variegatus
TTTTTTTTCCTTTTTTGTTTTTTTCCTTTTAACCTTAAGTGTAAGTAGTTTGGCTTAGTTTATTGTATTCCAAATTAGGAAAAAAATTTTATCCAGAGGAAATTCTTACAAATTGAACACTCGAGATCATAGACAGTAAAAAGGCATAATATTTTGGTTAGATTAACTGTGTCTATAGTGTTACTATAGTCTGAATTTTAATAGAAGGAAAGGAGAGTAGGTCATTGGTTTCATATTCGAAATTGACCTACTGGTGGTGTTGGAAGACAATTCCTCATGGTTCTCTTGCATTTCAGAACATCCTGGAACTGCCCTTTAAATCCAGACTATCTTTTCAAAAATATTTGTATATCAAACAACCTTAGAAGACAGAGATAGTGTTGCCTCTGAAGTAAAGGTCAAATTTGCTTGCTGTCCAACATATAGCAAAGTTAATGTTTTCCTCTGGTGCAAAGAGCAGGTCTGTTTACAGCCACTTGTAAAAGATTTGGACTCCCTAAACTTGGGATTTCTCAGGTGTGACACAAACCAACCATGTGCATGGTATCCACCTAGACTTCACTTCACCGTTGTAGAGATTGGGAGGCAAAAGGAACCAACACAAATATGCTGGCACTCATGCTACTTGCTATGCTGTGAACAAATCCCTTTGTCCCTGACTTAAAGAGTCTGGTGTCTTCTGCAAGCATACATAAAACTATGTCGAGCTAACTTCTACTTGAAAGTAGGATAAAAACTCTGACCTTCAGTGTTCTTAAAATAGAAAAATTTAACTTCACAACTTATGTACCCACTAATGTGTACGTAAAACTATATAATGAATCATTCTTGCTTTATAAACTGTTTTAAAGCTTATATATACTTTTTTTTACATTTTTTTGGTTAGTTCATTTTGTGGAATGCTGTTAGTAACTATGAGTGTATAATTACTGTTACTGACCATATAGCAGTTTAAGAAACACTAACAATATTTAAGGAGAGTTTTAATATGTGATATTTATCTGGCTGTTGATGTGATTTTAAGACAGGTGTTATATGAATTAGTACAAACAAATCTCATTTGAGAAAACATGCCATTTTCGGTAGTGGAGAGAGAGAAAATCCTGGAATCACACAGATCTTGGCTCAAAACTAAAAATTGCTGTTTCCAAAGTTTGTATCCACCAGAAATAAGAAAGTGATGGTAGTCTTTATATTTATAGTGCTCAAATTATTTTATATTTTTGCCTCACACATAAGCTAGACATGAGGGGTCTCCAAATAATTCATGTAAATTGCCTATTGTGAAAAAATATGCATCAATTGCAAAAATTTTTGCACCAAAATAAACTTATATTAACTAAGAATGATAAGACATGAATTTAAAAGGAGCTCCTATCAGTGAATTCTGCTAAAATTGAAGCAAGAACAGGGCCGAGCCTGTGGCACACTCGGGAGAGTGCGGCGCTGGGAGCACAGCAGCGCTCCCGCTGCGGGTTCGGA
>NW_007781482.1:0-839 GCF_000696425.1 Galeopterus variegatus
AGCCAGTATTTGCAAAGTAAATTGTTAGAAAAACACACAGTGAATAGGTTAACTAAATGGACACTAATTTATAAAGAATTATGGAGAAGATGAAATTGTAGTAAATATCAGCATACCCCTGCTCATCTCCCATCCCCAAAAGAAATATCTCTGTAGCCATGAAACTTAGTAAAAGATTAGCATCTCTCAGGTCCCAGTAGGTTTATGTAGGAATTCCACACAATAGAATTAGATGCACTTGTGTTTTTAAGACTATTTTAATTGTCTGAGGAGTCTACCCTGGCTATTTATAGTACCAGAAATGTCAAGGAAGAATCAACCAGAGACAGCACCATTGCTCTTCCCTAGACCTGTTCTGCACATACCACCTTTTCTAGGTGTGCCTAAAACACTACATGAAATATCCACTAATTTCTCTTTAACAACCTAAACCTCTTTAGAGAAGGATGATTGCTCAAGTAAGGATGGACTCAGCAAGTAACTTCTTAGATTCTAGAAATCTACCACTTTATCAACCTAGTATTCCTATTCTACAGAATAATTGACTATTTCAATCAAACTATAACTATCTAAGATGAAATTTTCCATATTTACCACATATGATGCAATTCCTTCTATTACTGATAAAATTCTAGTCTTCTTTGTTTATAAGACCCTTCATTTTAATTACTAAAAATCTACCACAAAACATATATACATTTTTTAATAGAGGGCTCTAATACAGGATTCTAAAAAATGCTTTATTTCCAACTTCACCCTACGCATTTTTTAAGTAGCTTCTTTACCAAAAGCATGCCATTTTCAAACTACATTTAAAACTATCAGAAGATTCCCACAAG
>NW_007781482.1:2259-3008 GCF_000696425.1 Galeopterus variegatus
CCAGCTATTCTTTATGTTGCTTCCAAACACACAGTGGAAGTGTGAGGAGGTTGTTCATCTTTCCTCAACTTCCTGTTTGACCATTTGGCCATCTGAAATATGTAAAAAAACCTCTACCTTTCACCCTCCTGGTTGAAAGTTAAACGAAATGGATGATAAAACCTAGGCATGAATACTGTGTTGATTTTTACCTGAGGGCAAATCTGCTCTTATTTAATAAATATTCAGTATTCTAAACATTTGGTACATGTGAAGAGTGTTCTGCACTCTTGAACTCAACCCTATACCAATCCTACATTTGCAATGGAGAATGATCAAGATACCCCAAGATGATGAATAAAACCGTAACAGCCTCTGGGATGTCTCAGAGGAAAGGACCCTACCACCGGCATTGTTTTGCATCTATAGTTCCCTCTTTGAGCTGCTCAGAGTTCATGGCTACTTCTTCTTCTTGCCCAGTTACAGAAACACAGACATGATCTCTAAATTCTTCTTTTACTTGATGTCTTTTTCAAGTTGTGCATTATTAGGAAATTCATCTCCATTTATCTTCTTTTCCACCATTTCATGTCTCTCCTTTTTTTCTAAAGTGAACCAGCATTAACCATGGAAAGATTAGGTTAAAAAAATCTAGACGTCATAAAATGAAATCAGATATTTCAAGGACATGATTTCAATAATTCCTCAAGTGCTTTGAAAGTGTCTAGGACCCCCTTTAAAATCCCCACAAAATAATTTTCAGAGTTCTA
>NW_007781483.1:0-681 GCF_000696425.1 Galeopterus variegatus
AACACCTGCCCTCACTGCCTTCCACGTGCTCAGGGCCAACCAACAGAAGGATAGAGTAGGAACTGTTGCCAGGCCCAGTACAAGGTGGTGTGTACTCACGTTGGTGCTGCAAAGCTTGTACTGCCGATAGGCCCCAATGCACGAGATTGCCGTAGATTGGGCAGGCTGGGAGAAGCTCTGAGCTGCCCCGTGGGCCCCCATGCCATGGGCGTTGCTGGTTTCCAGGCTGTGGAAGAGACTTGAAGCTGCAGGAAAGCCGTGGTCATGGGTCAAAGGCAGCTGGTAGACGGAGGCCTCCGAGGCCTGTAGTCCAGAATGAGAGCCACTGTCACTTTGGTACAGAGGCCCATGTTGGGGAAGCTGGTGGGCCGGGGGGCTGTAGCCATGCCCAGGAGCAGATGCCCCCTGGGACTTGGGATGCTGGGCTGGGGGCCTCTGTCTGCGAAGCCTCTGTGGCATGTGTGTTGTGTCCGTCTGCAGCGGTAAGATGTATGGGGCCTTACCATAGCCATACTTGCTAGGGCCGATGGGACCTCGGGTCTTGCTCCTAAAGGAAAGACACACAAGACAGATGATCAGAGTCGGACAAATTTAAATGTTAACTCAGAAGCTCTGGCCCGTGGTAGAGGGGAAAAGATAGGAACAGAAGCTTGGGAGAAAGCCTGTGGTGGAACTGGGAAG
>NW_007781483.1:2545-3008 GCF_000696425.1 Galeopterus variegatus
AACTTGGATGTAATATGCCTTTTTCTTTTTCGTGGCAGGCCAGGTATAATGAATGACATCATGCAAAGGCAAAGGAAAGAATTTCTGGGTGTGTGTTTTCAAGATCTGAAAGCCTACCAAAAATTCTAGCCTCAAAGTAAATACTGGGTGCAGACCCTAGCTGGAGGTAATAGAGAAACAAAGACATGTGCAATAGTGCCTCTCAAACTTGAATGTGGACAGGAATCACATGGGATATTATTAAGCTGAGATATCTGGTTCAGGAGGTCCAGGGTGCAGCCTGAGAGTCTGCATTTCCAACAGGCTCCCAGCAGATGCCAGCACTGCTGATCCACAGACTCATAGCTGTGAGGAACACAGTCATAGAACAGAATTGAAAATTCAAACAAAAAGGTGAAAATTCAACAGCAAAACAGCATTTTTAATGGAGAAAGACAGCAATGAAATTAAAACAAAAAAACCC
>NW_007781484.1:0-1170 GCF_000696425.1 Galeopterus variegatus
TGGGGCCCTCCTTGTCTGCCCGCAGCAGCCCCTGGCACTGGCACAGTGCCCCCTCCCCAGACTCCGCATGAAGGCAGGGAGCCCAGCTCCGGACAGTAGGATCTAGTTGTTTGGACAAGTATGTTACTGGGGCAAAGGAGGGGCCATATATTTGTCCTAACACACCCAGGGCTTGTCTTTCCCTTTCATGTATGTAAAAGAAGAAGGGTTTAGTGAGGTCAGGCAGGTGTAAAGCAGGGGCCACGCCCAGAGCTTGGTGGAGTTTTTGGAATGGCTTATCTGGTGAAGATGATAGGGGTTTATTTTGGTCTCTTTTGTAAGGGCATACAGTGGGCAGGCCAATAAAAAGTAATTTGGGATCCATGCTCTAAAGTATCTTGCTAGGCCAGAAATGAGGGCTAAAAGGAATGAGGCTACGGAGGAGGAGGACGGGGATATAGAGATGGAAACATGTAACTGGGCAAGAATATCTCTTTAAATAGAGGGACAGGATATTGAGGTACGACCAAAAATGAGTGGGAGAATCAACGCCTTTAATGTGGCAAGTTAGTGGAGGCGTTCTGTGGGGGTATATATGTTTTTTCCTACCCCGACTATAAGGGAAATGTTAAGTGTGGTTGGGCCCTGAAACTCCTTTAAGACCGAGAAAGTGGCTCCTGTGTGAAGGAGGAAGGAGATGGGTCAGCCATCCACAACAATAGTCACCCTGGGCTCACTTTTTGTGATGGTCATGGTTGGGACGGACCCAGGGCCCTGTCAGTCTTCTTCCTCTTTAGCCAGTCCCACCAGAGGTATTTGAGGTGCCCCAGATGGCTGGGGCTTGTTAGGCCAGTCTCCCCTTTGGGTGAGTGGACAGTTGGAGCCCCAATGCCCCATTTCTTGGCACTTAGGACATGGCTTGCTGGGCTTTTTGGGGGATGGGCAGTTTTTTTTTTTTTTTTTTTTTTCTTGACCAATGACCTTCTTTGTCACACTTGAAGCAAGCGCCAGGGGGAGTTTGGGAGGCAGAGGGCCCGGAAGGGCGCTTAGAGGGCTGAGTAATTACTTTGGCCAGCATTAGGAGGTCGGCCAAGCATTTGGAGGTTGGCCAAATCAGCCTTTTGTTCTCGTTCCTCCTCCCTATTATGAAAGACCTTGAAGGCCACTGATAAAATTTCAGTCTGGGGAGTA
>NW_007781484.1:2170-3008 GCF_000696425.1 Galeopterus variegatus
GTACGGGGGCAACACTGAGGGTTGCGATCCGTTGCTGGACACGGAAAAAAACAAAAAAAAAAGAACATCTTGGACCCTTTGGAAATTAACAACTTTGTGGGCAGCCTTTTTGAAACCGGCCAGGAGGCAGGAACTAAAGTGGTCTCTGGCCTGAATTCCCTGTGGTGTGTTGTAATCCCCATGTGGATCATGGTCGGGGACTGCCAATGTGGATCATGGTCGTGGACCACCTGGGGGCCAATGGGGAGGGCAGGGTTTGTGTGGTGGATTTTATCTGCATGGCTCTGAGCTGCGCCCCAGACACAGTCGCGTTCCTTGGAAAGGAGGGTGTTGGCCAGGAGCATAGAGATGTCATGAAGTGTGAGACTGTATGCCTGAAGGACCCATTGGAATTCTTTAATGTAAGTAGAGGGGTCGGTGGTGAAGGACCGTAATCTCTTTTCCAGCTGGGCGAGATCGGCTAATGAAAAGAGAACTTGTACCCTAGCAACCCCCTCAGCTCCACAGCCACCTCACGGAGAGGAGCCATGGTGGAGGAGGGGAGGAGTCCTCGGGAATGAGTTACAGGGGGGCTAAAGGAAGGCGCCAGGGCAGGTGAAATGGGAGTCGGCAGGGAACAAGATAGCGGCAAGGTAGAACTAGAAGAAACAAGGAAGGAGGAGGCAGGAGGGAGAACAGGCTGATTAGGGGGGCCCCTCACCCTGCGGCGGTTGCCCCGGAGACCAAGGCTGTTTACTAGCTGGCCAGCTGGGCGCAGGAGGTGGATGGAGCAGAGTTAACTGAGGGGATTGGGGAGCAGAGGAAATTGCAGGAGAAGGAGACCTGAACAGGGGGGTTC
>NW_007781485.1:0-601 GCF_000696425.1 Galeopterus variegatus
AGCTCTGGTCTAGGCCAGTGCTATTCTGTACCTTATAGCTCTAATGATCTCCCATTGCTGTTTCATACAGTTGACTCCATTGGAAATCTTCTCTGACTTCTCTTGGTACCACTTAAGTCAAATTTCAGAACTGAAAAGAAACTAAAAGATCATCTCTTTGATGTTCTCATTTTGCAGATGAAGAAGCAAATTCCCGTGTAGGTAAAGTGACTTGACCAATGCCACAAATCATTAGTGACAAAGATAGGAATGAGTACTTAACTCTTCTCATTCCTAATATTGATTTCTTTACAACACGCATGTAACTTACCTGCTTACTAATTAATAAAACATCTATTGAGTGTATACTGTATGCCAGATATTTTGTTAGGTAATTAAGATACAGAGAAAAGGAAGTCAAGAATCAACTCTATTTAGTGAAAGAGGGGCTGGGCTCTTCTTTAACTCATTCCTGTGTTTTAAGAATTCTACCTATAAGATGAAGTTTAATCACGGTATTACTCAGTGTTTTTCAAAACCATATCATTTCTTTGCCATTGGAAAAAAAATGTCTTTTCAAAAGGGAGCATTGAAAACTCCATCCCAAGTGTCTTGTCTCCTC